>NC_082403.1:315949-342560 GCF_031168955.1 Gadus macrocephalus
ACAGAAGACGGATAAAGACAAGAGAATATGAGGAGCTAGATGAGAAGAGAAGGAGTAGACAGAGCTGGAGCACGAGGAGCCGGCATAGAAAACACGAGAACAGGGGGTGAGGAGGAGAAGAGGAGGAGATGGAGGAGATGGAGATGATGGAGAAGCTGGAGGTGGAGGAGGAGAAGAGGAGATGGAGGAGATGGAGATGATGGAGAAGCTGGAGGTGGAGGAGGAGAAGAGGAGATGGAGGAGATGGAGAGATGATGGAGAAGCTGGAGGTGGAGGAGGAGGAGAGAGGAGATGGAGATGATGGAGAAGCTGGAGGTGGAGGAGGAGAGAGAGGAGGAGATGGAGGAGATGGAGATGATGGAGAAGCTGGAGGTGGAGGAGGAGAAGAGGAGATGGAGATGATGGAGAAGCTGGAGGTGGAGGAGAAGAGGAGATGGAGGAGATGGAGATGATGGAGAAGCTGGAGGTGGAGGAGGAGAAGAGGAGATGGAGGAGATGGAGATGATGGAGAAGCTGGAGGTGGAGGAGGAGAAGAGGAGATGGAGGAGATGGAGATGATGGAGAAGCTGGAGGTGGAGGAGGAGAAGAGGAGATGGAGGAGATGGAGATGATGGAGAAGCTGGAGTGGAGGAGGAGAAGAGGAGATGGAGGAGATGGAGATGATGGAGAAGCTGGAGGTGGAGGAGGAGAAGAGGAGATGGAGGAGATGGAGATGATGGAGAAGCTAGGAGGTGGAGGAGGAGAAGAGGAGATGGAGGAGATGGAGATGATGGAGAAGCTGGAGGTGGAGATGGAGACAACAGAGGGGAGCTGCAGGAGGAGAGCGAGAGGTACGTCATTGACCCTCGCTAATGGAGGCGCTAAGCTAGCATAAACTTGTGTCATTAGCGAGCCTCCCAGAGGCGGGCGGCGAACAGGAAGTAGAACCGCCGGCCGTGACTATGGTTACGCCTCAACCCGTCACAGCGCAGGCACCTCCGGCCATGGAGCAGGAGGAAGGAGAGGAGAGAGGAGGAGAGAGGAGGAGGAGGAGGAGGAGAGAGGAGGAGGAGGAGGAAGGAGAGGAGGAGGAGGAGGAGAGAGAGGAGGAGGAGGAGGAGGAGGAGGAGGAGGAGGGGAGGAGGAAGGAGAGGAGGAGGAAGGGGGAGGAGGAAGAGGAGGAGGAAGGAGAGGAGGAGGAGGGGAGGAGAGAGAGGAGGAGGGAGAGGAGGAGGAGGAGGAAGGAGGAAGGAGAGGAGGAGGAGGGGGAGGAGGAGGAGGGGGAGGAGGAGGAGGGGAGGAGAGAGAGGAGGAGGAGGAGAGGAGGAGAGGAGGGGGAGGGGGAGGAGGGGGAGAGGAGGAGGAGGGGAGGAGGAAGGAGGAGGAGGGGAGGAGGAAGGAGAGGAGGAGGAGGGAGGAAGGAGAGGAGGAGGAGGGGGAGAGGAGGAGGAAGGAGGAAGGAGAGGAGGAAGGAGAGGAGGAGGAGGAAGGAGAGGAGGAGGAGGAGGAGGAGGAAGGAGAGGAGGAGGAAGGAGGAGGAGGAGGAGGAGGAAGGAGAGGAGGAGGAAGGAGAGGAGGAGGAGGAGGAGGAGGAGAGGAGGAGGAGGAAGGAGAGGAGGAGGAGAGGAGGAGGAAGGAGAAGAGGAGGAGGAGGAGAATACAAGAGGTGAGGAAAGGGAGCCGAGAGGAGGAATGAGGAGAGAGGAGAGCAGGAATGAGGAGAGGAGAGGAAGAGATACAGCTTTAGAGTTCGTGCTTAGAACCCAAGTACAAAGTGTGCGTACAGACTTCAGCTGATTGATGTCCCTTCACACTGTGTGTGCACACGTGTGTGCACACACACACACACACACACACACGAGTGTGGATCCCTGTGTTTGTTCTAATATACACCGTGACACTGTCCACTACATATAATAAACCTTGTTTAGTGTGTGTGTGTGTGTGTGTGTGTGTGTGTGTGTGTGTGTGTGTGTGTGTGTGTGTGTGTGTGTGTGTGTGTGTGTGTGTGTGTGTGTGTGTGTGTGTGTGTGTGTGTGTGTGTGTGTGTGTGTGTGTGTGTGTGTGTGTGTGTGTGTGTGTGTGTGTTCCCCACAGCGGGGGGTCGCGGGATAGTCATGAGGAACCAGAGAGTGAATAGAAGACACAAGTGGAGAGAAGAGACAAGGAGAGACAAGGAGATGGGAGGAAGGGAAAGGAGAGACAACGAGAGACAAGAAGAAGAGACGAGTGGGGAGGAGAGGAGAGAAGAGGAGAAGGGAGGAGAGACTGAATGCAAGGAAAAATCTCCATAGAGAGCAAGGACAGGAAAAGATTGCTTTAAACCACCGTGAAGGTTTGGAGAAAACACTACAGACCTAAAAAACTAGACGTAAACACAACGTTAAACACTAGACGTAAAACACTACATAAGTAAAACACTGGACGTTAAACAATAGACGTAAAACACCATTGACGTAACAGACTGGACGTTAAACACTGACGTAAAACACTAAAGAGCTAAAACACTATAGACCTAAAAAAACTATGGAGGTAAAACACTAGACCTAAAACGCTATAGACGTAAAACACTACAGACGTAAAACACTACAGAGGTAAAACACTACAGACGTTAAACACTAGACGTTAAACTCTAGACCTTAACGGCAGACGTCATCTCTACACGTAAAACTTTAGACGTCAAACTTTAAAGACATAACGCGGGGGCAGTGTGATGGCTTCCAACGCGCGTTCAATCACTTTATTATTAAGGTGATTGAACAAGCTTGCTATTAAACTTGAATCATCCTTTAAATCCTTGAATAATTATATTAAGTATAAAATAAACAAGTATAGAACCGACTGTATTAAGTATAAATCAACTGCAGATCACAAAGATGATATACTTCTTTAAATAACTAAAGAAAGTAAAAAGAAGGATGGACAGAGAGGAGGAGGAAGAGGAGCGGGAGGAGGAGGAGGAGGAGGAGGCTGAGGAGACCCCCGTCTCCTCTGGGCCGGTGGGCCGCAGGCTACAAAGCAGAGTCCAGCAGGGCCCGCCCCCCCGGGGCCCTGGCTGTACGAGCAGCATAACAGAACCCGCGTCCCCCTCCAGCGTCGGGAACACCTTGGAACGCCGAGGGGATGGGGGTGCCACGCAGTGAACATGGCCGCCATGCGCCACTTTGTCCCTGCTCCCCCCTTGGCCCTGAACGCTGGGGGACCTCAGGGGCCCACAGCCCAGGGGCCCCACAGCTCAGGGGCCCACAGCCCAGGGGCCCACAGCACAAGAGGAAGGTCTGGGATCAGCAGAATGAACAATAAGTAAACCTCTTCAGAGGAAGGTCTGGGATCAGCAGAATGAACAATAAGTAAACCTCTTCAGAGGAAGGTCTGGGATCAGCAGAATGAACAATAAGTAAACCTCTTCAGAGGAAGGTCTGGGATCAGCAGAATGAACAATAAGTAAACCTCTTCAGAGGAAGGTCTGGGATCAGCAGAATGAACAATAAGTAAACCTCTTCAGAGGAAGGTCTGGGATCAGCAGAATGAACAATAAGTAAACCTCTTCAGAGGAAGGTCTGGGATCAGCAGAATGAACAATAAGTAAACCTCTTCAGAGGAAGGTCTGGGATCAGCAGAATGAACAATAAGTAAACCTCTTCAGAGGAAGGTCTGGGATCAGCAGAATGAACAATAAGTAAACCTCTTCAGAGGAAGGTCTGGGATCAGCAGAATGAACAATAAGTAAACCTCTTCAGAGGAAGGTCTGGGATCAGCAGAATGAACAATAAGTAAACCTCTTCAGAGGAAGGTCTGGGATCAGCAGAATGAACAATAAGTAAACCTCTTCAGAGGAAGGTCTGGGATCAGCAGAATGAACAATAAGTAAACCTCTTCAGAGGAAGGTCTGGGATCAGCAGAATGAACAATAAGTAAAGCGAAACTCTCCTCCGCCAGCCGAATCCTGATGCTTAACTTGATTTAAGAGGATTTAATCACTGCTGAATACTAACCACAGAGACAGATTACCCTCACTACTCAGAGGTACCCTCACTACTCAGAGGTACCCCCACTACTCAGTGTCCACCCAGACGTGTGCCGGATGGATCGACTCCCCGGTCGCCCCCCCCGCCCCGGCGGACTGTTCCAACTCGGTAGGCTGTTGGGTCGATGAATGTGCCAGATGTCTGGGTGGACTCTTTCACCGTCAGGAGGAGACTCCATGGTCATCCCTGGTGGTTCACAAAAAAAGACCCTTGACTCACACTGGTTTAACGCCTGGACTCACACTGGTTTAACGCCTTGACTCAAACTGGTTTAAAGCCTTGACTCAAACTGCTTTAACGCCTGGACTCAAACTGGTTTAACACCTTGACTCACACTGGTTTAACCCAACTGTCTTTACTCAAACTTGTTTAACGCCTTGACTCACACTGGTTTAACGCCTTGACTCACACTGGTTTAACGCCTTGACTCAAACTGGTTTAACGCCTTGACTAACACTGGTTTAACGCCTTGACTCAAACTGGTTTAACGCCTTGATTAACACTGGTTTAACGCCTTGACTCACACTGGTTTAACGCCTTGACTCACACTGGTTTAACGCCTTGACTCACACTGGTTTAACGCCTTGACTCACACTGGTTTAACGCCTTGACTCAAACTGGTTTAACGCCTTGACTCAAACTGTCTTAACTCCCCTACTCAAATTGGTTCAACCCAACTGCCTTTACTCAAACTGGTTAACCCATACTGCCTTTACCAAAACTGGTTTGACCTAAACTGCCTTTACTCAAACTGGTTTAACTCAAACTGCCTTTGCTCAAACTGGTTTGACCTTAACTGCCTTTACTCAAACTGGTTTAACGCAACTGCCTTTATTCAAACTGGTTTGACCTTAACTGCCTTTACTCAAACTGGTTTAACGCAACTGCCTTGACTTAAACTGGTTAAACTAAAACTGCCTTTACTGGTTTAACGCCTTGACTTAAACTGGTTTAAGACCTTTCCTCAAACTGGTTTAACGCCTTGACTCAAACTGGTTTAAGACCTTTCCTCAAACTGGTTTAACGCCTTGACTCAAACTGGTTTAAGACCTTTCCTCAAACTGGTTTAACGCCTTGACTCAAACTGGTTTAAGACCTATCCTCAAACTGGTTCCTCAATCTGCTTCCCCTCCCTGGTTCCCCCAGGCTCCTCTAGGGTCCAGGCTGCAGTGGGACCAGGAGGGGGAGTCTGCCCTCCCCCCCTCGCCCGCCCTAGACGGCCACCTTTGATTCCACGTCCCCAGACCTGACAGTGCCTCGTCAGTTAAGCAACACCTCTGGCGCTCCTCGGATTAGCATGAATTAGCGCCGCCGCCTAAAGCCTCTCAGGCGGCGGCGCTAGGCAGCCTCCCTTCAGCTAGCTCCCTTCAGCTAGCTCCCTTCAGCTAGCTCCCTTCAGCTAGCAGTGTTCAGCGTCCAAACCGTTGAGTCATTTTAATGACTGATAGCCGTTGTATTGTAAAACGTATTATCTGGCCTTAGTCCTCGTCTGTGAGCCTCTCTGTGGGCAGGAAGACGTGCTTATCAGAGCGGCGACGGCCGTGTGGCCATCTTGGTTCCTAATGGATTTGTCCGCTACGGTTGAGGTTGCATCATAAACCCGACGTTTCCCCGATGGAGTCCGTTAATCCACCTGTCGCTGCCGTCCCTCAGAGGCTAACAGGGTGATTCCAGGTGGTTCCAGGTGGTCTCCGGCTCCGAGGGGATTTCAGACGTGCACGGCGCTGGGTTTGTGCAACGAGGCGTCTGACAGTAGGGTGTTTGTGCGGAGAGACGTCGTCATCTGGGCCTCAGAGCCCAGCGGCTCCTGGGGTCATTGCACACCTGGGGGGGGGCAGTCTTCTGGTCCCCCCCGCTGAGTGGTTAAAATAAGTGCAGAGGTGGCCAATCGAATGCCCCGTAGCTCTTCCTTCCATAACACCACGAGCCAATCAGACGATTCCTCCTGAAGCTCGTTCCAGTGGTTCTTCCACACAACATCGGGACACTAAATAAGTTACAACAAGAACACTAAACCAACAGACCCCCCAGCGCTGGAACCAGAGGCTAGAGGTGGGTTGAAGGGAGAGCACTATTTCAGCATAAACTTTCTGAGGTGGCGATCATTTTTTCATTCATTTGAATTGATATCACACTACTCTTAATGCGACTTATTTCCGAATGCATTTTTTTACATTTCCTAATCGTTTCCTTTGCTTCTACTTTCTGCTGTGAGTCCAGATATCCTGTGGGTGATTATCGATTATCTGTCCTAGCTGTCGACAGAGCGCTTCTAGAAGAATCTACGAGCAATGTTCTCCACCTTGTCTGCAGTCACCGAACCGTCGTTGCTGAGGGGATGGGGGTAGGATGTGTGGCCAGATGAGAGGATGAGACCATAACCCAAGGCTTCAGTTTCCTTTGCAGCTTTTACCGACCGACACACGCATCCGCTGAATTCTGATTCATGTCGATGTAATCACATATGAGCCCCATTATCACATATGAGCACCATTATCAGAGACCTGAGGACAAAGCAAACGCCAACCGACTCGATGCTGCTTGGCTGGAATCCACAGCGACATAAGTGAAGGATTTCCAACCAGACATAACCAGACATCACCGAAGTAATATGAACACCGGTTGATTTCTGCCACCTTCCTCCCAGACTACTCATGTCTCACCATGGAGTGAGGAGGTATGAGGTCATATGTTGGTGTGGGCTTCACCGGTGGACTGCCAACCAAAACTGAAAAGAGGCGACCGAAAGCAAGTAGAGAGAGCGAGGCGATGACGGCCGAGAGACCAGAGGTGGGGGCCGCGACCTAGAAAGCGGTAGAGTGTGGCCGACAGTCCAAAGCGTGAGTGAGTGACGGCCACAATAAAGGCGAGCGATAAGGCGCCCTGGCCTCGCGGTCGTTCTGTCCATCAGAGGGGAGAAGGGGCAGGCGTCAGCTGGACCAGCCCTCCTGAGCATGCGCGCAGATGGCACTAGGGACGGGGGGGACATGACCCCCTCAGATTCATAGGGTCCCCCCGCCCACTGTCCCAACATTGTATTGTGTTGTATTGTATTATAATACTTAACTGTGTAGCAACTGCAGTAGCTGCTATCATGGCTGTAACACTGGGAATTGGTTAGCCTAGCGATTGTGGTACGTGCACTTGGTTCTATGAACATCCTTTCTGTACCGACAGCGATATATTGATGCACTTCTTATGACAAATGTACTTATTGTAAGTCCCTTTGGATAAAAGCGTCTGCTGAATGCCCTAAATGTAAATGTCCCTACATAAGGCGACAAACATCGCCGGAAAAACTGAGGATTAATGTTCCGTTAGTTAGACTAATATACGTGCAGGGCGCATTGAGAGCCCGGCTTTTGTGTGGTTCGTTCCAGTCGTGCATGAATGTTGGAATTTCCGAGCTCCAAGTCCAGAATTGTAATCCGAACCCCCCCGTGAAGTCGGATCTCCAACTCGGAAAGTCTGATTAATCTCACCAGCCAGACATAGAATTCATGCTATCTTCTACTCACGTAAACAGTAGTTAGTTACATGTTTTGTTGTACGTTTGTGAGGCTGGGAAGCGCTGGGAGCACTCAACTTTGGGGTTACGTTGTTCCGAGCTCAAAGTTCAGACTTTCAGTGTAAATTGAACACACCCTGAGGCACGACTCTCACTCCCCAGGGTCCTAAAGAGGAAGTGGTAGCTGCGCCTGTACCTGTTGCGGTGATCATTGTCTACTATGACAGAGCGGGTGCTTCATGAAGAAACTAAATGAAGAAGCAAAAAACAATCAGAGCGTTTTTTCAAAACACAAACAATGTACGCCTGTTGCCTGTTGACTTTCCCAGATGTGGCAGCTAATCGTTTTGTAATGTTGAGTAGCTAGTGACATTATTAAATGGCATTTGCTCTTACCAGAAGTAAGCCTCCCCCCTTGGCCCTGAATGCTGGGGGACTCAGGGGCCCCACAGCCCAGGGGCTAAATGTAAGGCTAAATGTAAAATATAAGTATTTTTACCTTTAATGTTTTTTCATTTTTATGTATAAGCTTATTTTAACTAGAAAATGTCTAAAGACATTTTGAGCTTGCCTGGCTCTGGCCCATATATTAATACCTTGTCATTCTCTTTAGCTACCTAACACAAGCATATTAATACCGTTTCATTCTCTGTAGCTAGCTAGAGATTGTTGATGGTGGTGCCCATATCATCTGCTGAGGCAGAGCACAGGTTTAGTGGGTTACGCAGATTGAAGACATGGTTGAGATCAACCATGACGCAAAAAAGACTCAATGGCATTGCTGTGTGCCATATTCACCAAGAGAGGCTTGACAGACTGGACGGACAAGAAATTGCCCAGAAGTATGCTCAGGGTAATGAAAGGAGGAGGGATGTTTTTGGGTCCTTCAGTGAGTCTGCTTAGACAGTATTTTTTTTTTTTTTTTTTTCATTTATGTAAATATGTTGTTAACACTTCTGAGTGTATACACAAATGTTTAAATCAAACATATTTTGCATTAGGCATGACGTTTTTGTGGGTGATTGGCATTCCAGACAAATAACAGTTTCACCATACATGGCTAGTGTTGATCAAGTAGGCCTTTGTTTAACAATGTTCACTGTTGTTTATCCATGATTTCAAATAAGAACTCTGCAATGGCTTTTTAGTGCAAACCATTGGCCAATAGGCTATTATGAAAGTAACTATTTGAGCGCTAGTTAAAGCCCAGATTACACAAAAATAACCTGTTGAGTTGAAATCATTAGCTAACAGCTTGGTCCCCCCCAGTTCAAACTTCCCATCTGCGCCCCTGCTCCAGAGGTTAGAGACGGCTCACGTGGTCGGCACTCAGCGGTTCTGACCCGGAACCAGCTCAGAGAACCGCCAGCATCACGGAGACAGACGGGAACGCTGGAGGCTGCTCCAGCCGGTCCCTCTACCTGCCCTGTGACGGAGGCTGCTCCAGCCGGTCCCTCTACCTGCCCTGTGACGGAGGCTGCTCCAGCCGGTCCTTCTACCTGCCCGGTGACGGAGGCTGCTCCAGCCGGTCCCTCTACCTGCCCGGTGACGGAGGCTGCTCCAGCCGGTCCCTCTACCTGCCCTGTGACGGAGGCTGCTCCAGCCGGTCCCTCTACCTGCCCGGTGACGGAGGCTGCTCCAGCCGGTCCCTCTACCTGCCCGGTGACGGAGGCTGCTCCAGCCGGTCCCTCTACCTGCCCTGTGACGGAGGCTGCTCCAGCCGGTCCCTCTACCTGCCCTGTGACGGAGGCTGCTCCAGCCGGTCCCTCTACCTGCCCGGTGACGGAGGCTGCTCCAGCCGGTCCCTCTACCTGCCCGGTGACGGAGGCTGCTCCAGCCGGTCCCTCTACCTGCCCTGTGACGGAGGCTGCTCCAGCCGGTCCCTCTACCTGCCCTGTGACGGAGGCTGCTCCAGCCGGTCCCTCTACCTGCCCGGTGACGGAGGCTGCTCCAGCCGGTCCCTCTACCTGCCCGGTGACGGAGGCTGCTCCAGCCGGTCCCTCTACCTGCCCGGTGACGGAGGCTGCTCCAGCCGGTCCCTCTACCTGCTGGAGGGTATGGCTCTAGTCTCGAGGCCCTCAGACGGGGTCCAGGAGATGCAGGTCTAGTTAAGGCGACAGGAACACGATGGACCTGAGTGGGCCGGCTGGTGGGCGCCAGAGGAGGAGCCTCTCACCGCCCAGAGGAGGAGCCTCTCACCGCCCAGAGGAGGAGCCTCTCACCGCCCAGAAGTGGAGCCTCTCACCGCCCAGAAGTGGAGCCTCTCACCGCCCAGAAGTGGAGCGCATCCTGGCCCGTCGCACAGTGCGCCCCCCGGCCAGAGCGACAGAACGCAAGGAAGATCAAATATTAATATGAGTTCAACGCTGGCTTACTGCTGCCCCCCCCCCCCCCCCCCCCACCTCCCTCCCCAGGTCCCTACAACACACGTCCCCACAGCTCTATTAGCATAGTGGGAGCATCTCTATACTGTATATCTATCTCTAAGCGGCTGTGCCATCTATCTATACACATGGAGATATAGTGAGGGAGAGAGGGCGAGAGCGAGAGCAAAGAGCTCTATCCACATTTGTGGATTTGTAATGGGAGAGAGGAATGGGTAACAATCAATTAGACTGAGGGGAAATGGTAGCTTATGTTGAACGATATTTACATCGAGAAAGTAAAACGCTCACAGGTTCAACCCCAGAGGTTGAGCCCTCGTCAGAGAATTACAAACCGGTTTGATCCAGAGAACACAGGATCTGGTTCAAGATCGACCGAGCCCAGGAGCAAATACAGGTTTCTTATCAGCAGCAGCAGACGGCTCATCGTCAGGGACCGATATCTGCATTGGTTCATCAATAACCCATCAATAACCCAGCAATAACCCAGCAATAACCCAGCAATAACCCAGCAATAACCCAGCAATAACCCAGCAATAACCCAGCAATAACCCAGCAATAACCCAGCAATAACCCAGCAATAACCCAGGCCACACACAGCCTTGTGTCAGCCAAGATCTCCCTATCAATAATCTCCTCTGGGCAAACATTTAGATATGAGCAGAACGCCTTCAGCAGGCAGTGAACTACAGCCATGAAACATGGCTGTAGTTCACTGCCTGCTGAAGATACCCTGAGACCACCACAACCTGAGACCACTGAGACCACCACAACCTGGGACCACCACAACCTGGGTCCACCACAACCTGAGACCACTGAGACCACCACAACCTGGGACCACCACAACCTGGGTCCACCACAACCTGAGACCACCACAACCTGAGACCACCACAACCTGGGACCACCACAACCTGAGACCACCACAACATGAGACCAACACAACCTGAGACCAACCTGAGACCACCACAACCTGGGACCACCACAACCTGAGACCACCACAACCTGAGACCAACCTGAGACCAACCTGAGACCACCACAACCTGGGACCACCACAACCTGGGACCACCACAACCTGAGACCACCACAACCTGAGACCAACCTGAGACCACCACAACCTGGGACCACCACAACCTGGGACCACCACAACCTGAGACCACCACAACCTGAAACCAACACAACCTGGGACCACCACAACCTGAGACCACCACAACCTGAGACCAACACAACCTGAAACCAACACAACCTGAGACCAACACAAGCTGAAGCTAACACGACCTTAAGCCCAAATGCTACTTGGCTAATGCCAATCGTCCCTCTGTTTAGCCAAGTGATGGTAAACGGGGTGCATCCGTGCTGCGCTTTCCTAGCCAGTGGCCACTCAAAGCTTTACAACACAGCCTCACATTCCACCATTCATGCAGCGTTGAGTCAGGGTGAAGCGTCTTATCGGTTCATATATCGTGTAACATATCGTTTAACCCATGGTGTGATGTATTCCCCGTGACGGTTCCACAGCATGTTGATGGCTCAAGCCTTGGATATCAAGGCTGTGAGGAGCTTCCACTGGCCGCCGACAAAGGTCCCCGGACCACAGAGAGAGAGAGAGAGACAGAGACAGAGACAGAGACAGAGAGAGACAGAGAGAGACAGAGACAGAGACAGAGAGAGACAGAGAGAGACAGAGAGACAGAGACAGAGAGAGACAGAGAGACAGAGAGACAGAGACAGAGACAGAGAGAGACAGAGAGAGACAGAGACAGAGACAGTGAGACAGTGAGACAGAGACAGGGAGATAGAGACAGAGAGAGACAGAGACAGAGACAGAGAGAGAGAGAGAGAGACAGAGAGAGAGAGAGAGAGACAGAGAGAAGAGAGAGAGAGAGACAGAGACAGAGACAGAGACAGAGAGAAGAGAGAGAGAGAGACAGTGAGACAGAGACAGGGAGATAGAGAGACAGAGACAGAGAGAGGGAGAGAGAGATGGTGGTCATCAGGTGAGAGTCAGGCTACAGACCCCCCCCCCCCCCCCCCAGTGGTCCTTTCTCTCCGAGGGCTGCAGCTGCACCAAACAAACCCCTTTCCTCAGCATCTCCATCAGCCCTCCTCCTCCTCCTCTTCACCCCCCTCTCTCCCTTCCAGCCCTCCTCTTCCTCATCCCCTCAGCCCTCCTTAAGAGCCTCACCCTGTCTCATTTCCTCTCTCCCTCTTTACCGCTCTCCCCCCTCCCTCCCTCCCCCCTCCCTCCCCCTCTCTCTCCTATCCATGATGTTAATCTTCTGATTTAGATTCAGTCCTGCTCACAGAGTCCTGGTTGGTTCACCACCAACCACCCCCCTCTCCGCTGCCTCCCCCTCTCCGCTGTCTCCCCCTCTCCCTCCCCCTGTCTCCCTCCCCCTGTCTCTCCTTCTCCCCCTCTCCCTGCCTCTCCCCCGCTCCCTCCCCCTCTGTCTCCCCTTCTCCGCCCCGCTCTCGCTGTCTCCCCCTCTCCCCCGCCGTCTCCCCCTCTCTCCCACCGGCTCCCCCACCATGGTTCTATAGTGCGGTTCTACCTTTGGTTCTATCTGTTGTCTATATTGTGGTTCCATCTGTTGTCTATATTGTGGTTCTATCTGTTGTCTATATTGTGGTTCTATCTGTTGTCTATATTGTGGTTCTACCTTTGGTTCCATCTGTTGTCTATATTGCGGTTCTATCTGTGGTTCTATCTGTGGTTCTATCTGTTGTCTATATTGTGGTTCTATCTGTTGTCTATATTGTGGTTCTACCTTTGGTTCCATCTGTTGTCTATATTGTGGTTCTATCTGTGGTTCTATCTGTGGTTCTATCTGTTGTCTATATTGTGGTTCTATCTGTTGTCTATATTGCGGTTCTACCTTTGGTTCTATCTGTTGTCTATATTGTGGTTATATCTGTGGTCTATATTGTGGTTCTATCTGTGGTTCTATCTGTTGTCTATATTGTGGTTCTATCTGTAGTCTATATTGTGGTTCTATCTGTGGTCTATATTGTGGTTCTATCTTTGGTTCTATCTGTTGTCTATATTGTGGTTCCATCTGTGGTTATATCTGTTGTCTATATTGTGGTTCTATCTGTAGTCTATATTGTGGTTCTATCTGTTGTCTATATTGTGGTTCTGTCTGTTGTCTATATTGTGGTTCTACCTTTGGTTCTATCTGTTGTCTATATTGTGGTTCTATTTATTGTCTATATTGTGGTTCTATCTTTGGTTCTATCAGTTGTCTATATTGCGGTTCTCTCTGTGGTTCTATTTGTGGTTCTATATTGCGGCTCTGTCTTTGGTTCTATCGGGGGTTCTACCTGTGATTCTCTCCGTGGTTCTATCTGTGGTTCTATATTGCGGCTCTGTCTTTGGTTCTATCGGGGGTTCTACCTGTGATTCTCTCCATGGTTCTATCTGTGGTTCTATATTGCGGCTGTCTTTGGTTCTATCGGGGGTTCTACCTGTGATTCTCTCCGTGGTTCTATCTGTGGTTCTATATTGCGGCTCTGTCTTTGGTTCTATTGGGGGTTCTACCTGTGATTCTCTCCGTGGTTCTATCTGTGGTTCTATATTGCGGCTCTGTCTTTGGTTCTATCGGGGGTTCTACCTGTGATTCTCTCCGTGGTTCTATCTGTGGTTCTATCTGTTGTCTATATTTTGGTTCTATCTGTGGTCTATATTGTGGTTCTATCTGTGGTCTATATTGTGGTTCTATCTGTGGTCTATATTGTGGTTCTATCTGTGGTTCTATCTGTTGTCTATATTGTGGTTCTATCTGTTGTCTATATTGTGGTTCTATATTGTGGTTCTATCTGTAGTCTATATTGTGGTTCTATCTGTAGTCTATATTGTGGTTCTATCTGTAGTCTATATTGTGGTTCTATCTGTAGTCTATATTGTGGTTCTATCTGTAGTCTATATTGTGGTTCTATCTGTAGTCTATATTGTGGTTCTATCTGTTGTCTATATTGTGGTTCTATCTGTTGTCTATATTGTGGTTCTATCTGTTGTCTATATTGTGGTTCTATCTGTTGTCTATATTGTGGTTCTATCTGTTGTCTATATTGTGGTTCTATCTGTTGTCTATATTGTGGTTCTATATTGTGGTTCTATCTGTTGTCTATATTGTGGTTCTATCTGTGGTTCTATCTGTTGTGGTTCTATCTGTTGTCTATATTGTGGTTCTATCTGTTGTCTATATTGTGGTTCTACCTTTGGTTCTATCTGTTGTCTATATTGTGGTTCTATCTGTGGTTCTATCTGTTGTCTATATTGTGGTTCTATCTGTTGTCTATATTGTGGTTCTATCTGTTGTCTATATTGTGGTTCTACCTTTGGTTCTATCTGTTGTCTATATTGTGGTTCTATTTATTGTCTATTTTGTGGTTCTATCTTTGGTTCTATCACTTGTCTATATTGCGATTCTCTCTGTGGTTCTATTTGTGGTTCTATATTGCGGCTCTGTCTTTGGTTCTATCGGGGGTTCTACCTGTGATTCTCTCCGTGGTTCCATCTGTGGTTCTATATTGCGGCTCTGTCTTTGGTTCTATCGGGGGTTCTACCTGTGATTCTCTCCGTGGTTCCATCTGTGGTTCTATATTGCGGCTCTGTCTTTGGTTCTATCGGGGGTTCTACCTGTGATTCTCTCCGTGGTTCTATCTGTGGTTCTATATTGCGGCTCTGTCTTTGGTTCTATCGGGGGTTCTACCTGTGATTCTCTCTGTGGTTCTGCGGTTCTAGCTGCGTTCCTATCTGCGGTTGTACTTAACTATTCATCCAGTCATCAAGTATTCAGCGAGGGCGTTTATACTGTGTCGGAGCGCAGGAAGGGATTAATTATGGCGTATTAAACAGCCCAGAAGTGAGGCATTATTAATTCATCTGCTAAACTCGTCAGTTTGGGGACAGCTAAGGGTTCCGCGTTGAGTTTGTTCTCAAGACGTTCTGCGTTCAGGCGAGCAGATCGGCCCCCATTCACAACTCGACAGGGAACAGCTGTGACATCACAGGGAGCCGGCCCCATCACAGCCAACCTCACACCGGTTGACCAATGGCAGCCCAGTGGTTATGCCTATTATTCCAATATGGATTAGGATCGTTGGCATAACTCGGATCCTGACAGGGTGAAGAGGATGAGCGGATGAGGAAAGGAGGGAGGGATGGAGCAGAGAAGGAAACGAGTGAGGAGAGGAGAGGACATGAGTAGAGAGGAGTGGACACGAGGAGAGAGGAGAGGACACGAGGGGAGGACACGAGGAGAGAGGAGAGGACACAAGGAGAGAGGAAAGGACGCAAGGAGAGAAGGGAGGACACGAGGAGGGAAGATAGGACACAAGGAGAGACGAGCGGACATGAGGACAGGACACGAGGAGAGGACACGAAGAGAGAGGTTGGAGCCTCAACACATGAACTCAAACATTTAGGAGAATGGGCGCCCTGAAAATGGCGCACACACACACACACACACACACACACACACACACACACACACACACACACACACACACACACACACACACACACACACACACACACACACACACACACACACACACACACACACACACACACACACTTTCGTCTGCTAGTCGAAAGTGGCTGAGCCAATCAGCATATTTCATTATATTTTAAATCAAATCAGCATGCCTCTCTTCACAGCCCTAAGTGGAATACATTATGGGATGGAGGAAGTCATTGAATCCTCTGCTACTAGTCGCACGGAGAAAGAAATAATCAAAACATCAAATATTGAAGATGGCCTCAGATCAAAACAGGAAGACAAGAGAGGTCAGCTGATGCAAAACACACACACACACACACACACACACACACACACACACACACACACACACACACACACACACACACACACACACACACACACACACACACACACACACAGTCTTTAAACTGTTATCAGGGTTCGAACTCCAACAGATAGGAGATGAAGAGGAGGAGGAGGAGGAGGAGGAGGAGGAAGTGACTCAGCGATGGACTGATTTGATTGGAGGAAGAGGGAAGAAGGGAACAGGAAGATGTTCATAACAAGACGACGAGGAGTCAAATCCTCGCCTTCCTTCCCCACATGAAGCTCAGAGCTCCTGGGCTGAACTACCCAGCATCAGGGGCCCCCTGGGGTCAGGGGCCAAAGTCTGGCCCCCCAGACCAGCATCAGGGGGGCCCCCTGGGGTCAGGGGCCAAAGTCTGGCCCCCCAGACCAGCATCAGGAGGCCCCCTAGGAACAGGGGCCAAAGTCTGGCCCCCCAGACCAGCATCAGGAGGCCCCCCCTGGGGTCAGGGGCCAAAGTCTGGCCCCCCAGACCAGCATCAGGAGGCCCCCCCTGGGGTCAGGGGCCAAAGTCTGGCCCCCCAGACCAGCATCAGGAGGCCCCCCCCGGGGTCAGGGGCCAAAGTCTGGCCCCCCAGACCAGCATCAGGGGCCCCCTGGGGTCAGGGGCCAAAGTCTGGCCCCCCAGACCAGCATCAGGGGCCCCCTGGGGTCAGGGGCCAAAGTCTGGCCCCCCAGACCAGCATCAGGGGCCCCCTGGGGTCAGGGGCCAAAGTCTGGCCCCCCAGACCAGCATCAGGAGGCCCCCCCTGGGGTCAGGGGCCATCGTCAGGTCCACTCATCTAGCGGTAAGAAATGGAAACGTTATCCTCAAGAAGCTGAAGAGAACCTTCCTGTTCAGGGGATCAGAAGACCCTCTAGTAGACCCCCAAGTAGACCCTCCAGTAGACCCTCTAGTAGACCCCCAAGTAGACCCTCCAGTAGACCCTCTAGTAGACCCCCAAGTAGACCCTCCAGTAGACCCTCTAGTAGACCCTCTCTCCAGTAGACCCTCTCTCCAGTAGACCCCCTCTCCAGTAGACCCCCTCTCCAGTAGACCCCCTCTCTCCAGTAGACCCTCTCTCCAGTAGACCCTCTCTCCAGTAGACCCCCTCTCTCCAGTAGACCCCCTCTCTCCTGTAGACCCTCTCTCTCCAGTAGACCCCTCTCTCCTGTAGACCCCCTCTCCAGTAGACCCTCTCTCCAGTAGACCCCCTCTCTCCAGTAGACCCTCTCTCCAGTAGACCCTCTCTCCAGTAGACCCCCTCTCTCCAGTAGACCCCCTCTCTCCAGTAGACCCCCTCTCTCCTGTAGACCCTCTCTCCAGTAGACCCCCTCTCCAGTAGACCCCCTCTCTCCAGTAGACCCCCTCTCTCCAGTAGACCCCCTCTCCAGTAGACCCTCTCTCCAGTAGACCCTCTCTCCAGTAGACCCTCTCTCCAGTAGACCCCCTCTCTCCAGTAGACCCCCTCTCCAGTAGACCCTCTCTCCAGTAGACCCTCTCTCCAGTAGACCCCCTCTCTCCAGTAGACCCTCTCTCCAGTAGACCCCCTCTCTCCAGTAGACCCTCTCTCCAGTAGACCCTCTCTCCAGTAGACCCTCTCTCCAGTAGACCCTCTCTCCAGTAGACCCTCTCTCCAGTAGACCCTCTCTCCTGTAGACCCCCTCTCTCCTGTAGACCCTCTCTCCTGTAGACCCTCTCTCCAGTAGACCCTCTCTCCTGTAGACCCCCTCTCTCCTGTAGACCCCCTCTCTCCAGTAGACCCTCTCTCCAGTAGACCCTCTCAGCAGTAGACCCTCTCTCCAGTAGACCCCCTCTCTCCTGTAGACCCCCTCTCTCCTGTAGACCCCCTCTCTCCAGTAGACCCCCTCTCTCCAGTAGACCCTCTCTCCTGTAGACCCCCTCTCTCCTGTAGACCCCCTCTCTCCAGTAGACCCTCTCAGCAGTAGACCCTCTCTCCAGTAGACCCCTCTCTCCTGTAGACCCCCTCTCTCCTGTAGACCCCTCTCTTTAGCCAGGTATCACGTTGAGGACGGAGGACTGCGTGAAGATGCACCGAAAGCATCGCGTTTGAAACACGTTCAGTGTTGTTCGAGTGGGATTGTTGTTTAAAGACCTGTGGCTGACTGGTTTAAACCCAATAGTAGTCAGTGGGCCACAGAAACGTACTGGGAGAGTAGTGGGGTCTGCAGGCAGCGGCTTGGAGACACCGATGAGCTTTGGCCGCTTCATAACACTGTCCTTCGGGTTACTCAGACAAAGCCAGATGTGGGTTTGACCCTACGGCATGTTTGAGGAGCAGGTAGGGGTTAGACAGTACAGAGACAGGTCATTAAGGAGCAGGTAGGGGTTGGACAGTACAGAGACAGGTCGTTAAGGAGCTGGTAGGGGTTAGACAGTACAGAGACAGGTCATTAAGGAGCAGGTAGGGGTTAGACAGTACAGAGACAGGTCGTTAAGGAGCTGGTAGGGGTTAGACAGTACAGAGACAGGTCATTAAGGAGCAGGTAGGGGTTAGACAGTACAGAGACAGGTCATTAAGGAGCAGGTAGGGGTTAGACAGTACAGAGACAGGTCATTAAGGAGCAGGTAGGGGTTAGACAGTACAGAGACAGGTCATTAAGGAGCAGGTAGGGGTTAGACAGTACAGAGACAGGTCATTAAGGGGCAGGTAGGGGTTAGACAGTACAGAGACAGGTCATTAAGGAGAAGCTAGGGGTTAGACAGTACAGAGACAGGTCGTTAAGGAGCAGGTAGGGGTTAGACAGTACAGAGACAGGTCGTTAAGGAGCAGGTAGGGGTTAGACAGTACAGAGACCGGTACTGGAGGGGTCAGGGGTCATCTTGCTGTAGGAAGCCTATTCACACTGTGGACCTTTGGAAGTGAACCCAGGACCGTTGGGCAGGGAGTCGACCCCAGGGACCTCTACACCAATAAGTACATTTATCATAAGAAGTGAAGCAATATATCGCTGTCGGTACAGTAAAGATGTTCATAGATCCAAATGCAAGTACTAACAATCATCACGCTAAACCGTTCCCCGTGTACAGCGGTGATAGCAGCCTTGCAGATGCTACACAATTATGAACGCTCCCAGAGCACACACAAAAAGGGGTACAGACCACTACAGAGGGGTACAGACCACTACAGAGGGGTACAGACCACTACAGAGGGTTACAGACCACTACAGAGGGTTACAGACCACTACAGAGGGGTACAGACCACTACAAAGGGGTACAGACCACCATAGAGGGGTACAGACCACTACAGAGGGGTACAGACCACCATAGAGGGGTACAGACCACTACAGAGGGGTACAGACCACCATAGAGGGGTACAGACCACTACAGAGGGGTACAGACCATTATACAGGGGTAACCTGGACCAGCACCATATGGACCATCACCCTACGAGACCAGCTGCCTCTTACAGTCCCACTGAATCCAATACTGCCAGCAGCAGCAATAAAGTAAGAGACGGTTTCTTAAGGGACAGTGCTGAGATAAGGTATGAATAAGAAACGGGAGCAGTGGACATTGTTCGGACGAACAGGGCGCACACACACACACACACACACACACACACCCCCCCCCCCCCCTCTTCTGGGGAGAGTTGTTTTGCTCTCGAGCTCCACCGGGAAGGGCGGATGCGCAGCTCGCGCCCAGACAGGTGTGATGAGGAATGTTAATAGGTAGAGGGTGACCGACAGGTAGAGGGACCGCACGCGCGCGGTAATGCATTAGAAGTTTCGGAGGAAGATGAAGACGTTTCGCAACCGGGGGACCACGTGATGTGGCCCGCACGGCTCTGGTCGTGCAGCAGGTGCGTGCGTGTGCCAGTGCTTGCGCCCGGTCCCACAGACAGAGTGTGTGTGTGTGTGTGTGTGTGTGTGTGTGTGTGTGTGTGTGTGTGTGTGTGTGTGCAGCAATGACAGAGGGGTCACAGCCACCACGCGCCGGCCGGTTGTTGTCCCGTCAATCAGCCAGGAGGACACACGACACTGTCCGCGTGCTGCGACGCACCGCGTCCCCCGTCACTCCCCGCGAGCGGTTTGAAGGACAACCCCCCGCCCCCACCACCAACCAAAAACACACACACATGCGCACGCGCGCGCGCACGCACACGCACACACACACACACACACACACACACACCAACAGACACCTCGTCTTTGGAAGCGGAGGGAAAGACGCAGCGTTTCACCTTCAGCAGGACGTGCGAGGCGCAGGACTCCACTCACCGTCTCAAGAAGCGCGCGTCTGCCGCGTCGTCTGCCGCGTCGTCTCCGTGTCGCGCCGTTCAGCAGCGCATCGTCCCGGCCCTGGACTCATCCCGGAACACCTCGACCTTCTCTACGCGGCTCTGCTACATGTTGCTGTGGAGACCTCCTCTCGCTCGCGCTTTCTCTCTCTCCCTCACTCTCTCTATCTATCTATCCTCTCTCTTCTCTCTCGCTCGCTCTCTCTCCCTCCCTCTCTCTTCTCTATCACCGGTTATTTTGTTAAGATTCCGTATGTATGCTCCGTCACCTAGCAACGTGTCTCTCTCCTCCTCGTTCGCTCCCTCTCGCTCTCTTCATCACTCCTGCGACACGTGTTGAATGCTAAACTTGCCTTCCTGTGTGAATATTCCGCTCTCCTCGGCGGCGGCGACGAGACACGTGAACGTACGCATGCTGACGTGCGCGTGCACGATCTTCACGGGCCGTCAGAATGCAATCAACAGAGTCGTTAGCGCGTGCGTTCTCCCGTTTTTTCGTAGTTCGTTTATTTATTTCCTTGCTTCCTCTCCCCTCCTCTCCAACTCCCTCCCTCCTCAGCCACCCGACTCCCTCTGCTCCCTCCTTGTCGTCTCTCCATCTCTCTCTCTCTCTCTCTCTCCCAGTCTCACCTTACTTGCTTCCGTTAATTGCGCAAATGGACGTTGCGTCGCCCGGCGTTGGGCGGGGGGGAATGATAATTACCGCCGGGACGTTTTTTCTCCGAGTCTCACTCTCTGCCAACTCGTCCTCGCATCCCCTCCCGTCGCGTGTCTGACGTTACACGTTGCGTCTCGTGAAGAGTGACAGTCGGTCTGTCTGTCTGTCTGTCTGATCCGCTCAGACAGACACCGGTCCGTCTCCAATTAGCCTCCTCTCAATCATTTCCCCCGTGATAAACACTGCGTCTTCAAAAGTGTGATTGTAGGAGAACAGACTAATTTCAATCAGAATAAATTAGCATTAAAATCACATCATTAAAGTCACATCATCAAACTTCAAACACTAAGTTGAAAGTTCCAGAAAAATATGTTTCTCTGTTCATGACAAAATGAATTAGATACACTAGGCCAGACCTGTGTGTGTGTGTGTGTGTGTGTGTGTGTGTGTGTGTGTGTGTGTGTGTGTGTGTGTGTGTGTGTGTGTGTGTGTGTGTGTGTGTGTGTGTGTGTGTGTGTGTGTGTGTGTGTGTGTGTGTTCACAGATATAGAAACCAGGAGGCAAATGTCAGAATATAAAAACCGAGGAACGTAAAAATAGACCTAATGATCAGACAGGAAGTAGAGTTGACAGGCGGCCATGTTGGATAACCCTGGGCCGCAAATGCCAGAAATAAAATAAAGGTAAAGAGAGCGACGCACACGCACACACACACACACACACACACCCACACGCACACACACAACTGTCTCGCCTCTTAGCCTCACGACTACCAAAATGTCAGCACAATCTGAAAAGCATTTCTTCCATTTAAATGGAATTCACGTCTAGAGAATGTCTGTAGAACATCTGCAGAACGTCTAGAGAATGTCAAGAGAACATCTAGAGAACGTCTGTAGAACATCTGCAGAATGTCTACAGAACGTCTGTAGAACTTCTGCAGAATGCGCTGTAGAAAGTCTGCAGAACTTCTAGAGAACGTCTGTAGAACATCTACAGAACGTCTGTAGAACGTCTGCAGAATGCGCTGTAGAAAGTCTGCAGAATGCGCTGTAGAAAGTCTGCAGAACGTCTGCAGAACGTCTAGAGAACGTCTGTAGAACGCGCTGTGGAACGTCTGTAGAACGCGCTGTGGAACGTCTGTAGAACGCGCTGTGGAACGTCTGTAGAACGCGCTGTGGAACGCGCTGTGGAACGCGCTGTGGAACGCGCTGTGGAACGTCTGTGGAACGTCTGTGGAACGTCTGTGGAACGTCTGTGGAACGCGCTGTGGAACGCGCTGTGGAACGTCTGTAGAACGTCTGTAGAACGTCTGTAGAACGTCTGTAGAACGCGCTGTGGAACGCGCTGTGGAACGCGCTGTGGAACGCGCTGTGGAACGTCTGTGGAACGCGCTGTGGAACGCGCTGTGGAACGCGCTGTGGAACGCGCTGTGGAACGCGCTGTGGAACGTCTGTGGAACGCGCTGTGGAACGCGCTGGGAACGCGCTGGGGAACGCGCTGGGGAAGCGTCTCTCCACAGGGTTACAGGGCTGGGACGTGTTGGGGGGAATCCAGACATGATGAATAATCAGACTGGGCTCTATCCGAATTCCTGAGGCGCTGATGCTGAACTGAGATCCTGCTGACTGAAGAGTCTTTAAATACATCTAAAGACACACAATACACAGGACACACAATACATCTAAAGACACACAACAACACTTTGAGCCGAGCTACGCACAACAAATGCAGACGGAGTAAAGCCTTTCTAGTATATAATAAATCCGTATCTATCTGTATTAATGTCTGCAGCACTGCTGTGCATGGTAACACAGGTTACCATGCGTTACCAACCATGCAAGCACAGGGATTGAACACATCCTGCAACGTTTCTTTGTCCTCCTCTCTGTTGTGATGAGGTGAGCCACTGCAGCCGTACAACAGCAACTATATTATAAATACCAGTCCTTTGAGTTGAACCGTGGTGTGGGCAGGGGGGGGGCGTGGTCACAGAAGGCGTGGCTTCAAATCGAGGGCGTTGTTGTGAAGAAGACCAACCGATCCTGTACAGGCCTCTGAGCTAATGAAGCCAGCCAATCGGACGCTGTGATTCAAAAGCCAGTAGGGGGGGCGGGGGGCAGAGCCAGGGGTCAGGGGTTATATCAGGAGGGGGGGAGGGGGGTTTCTCCACTCCACATCCCCATGGTAGCCACGGCTACATGTCTTTCTCCTCTCCTGGTCTCTCCCCCCCCCCATTCCTCCCCTCCCCCCAGTTCTCCCCCCCGGAGGTTTGGTCCCCACTGATGGGCCCCCCACTGATGGGCTCCCCACTGATGGGCTCCCCACTGATGGGCTCCCCACTGATGGGCTCCCCACTGATGGGCTCCCCACTGAGGGGCTCGTCTCTGTACTGTCTAACCCCTACCTGCTCCTTAATGACCTGTCTCTGTACTGTCTAACCCCTACCTGCTCCTTACGGACCTGTCTCTGTACTGTCTAACCCCTACCTGCTCCTTAATGACCTGTCTCTGTACTGTCTAACCCCTACCTGCTCCTTAATGACCTGTCTCTGTACTGTCTAACCCCTACCTGCTCCTTAATGACCTGTCTCTGTACTGTCTAACCCCTACCTGCTCCTTAACGACCTGTCTCTGTACTGTCTCACCCCGACCTGCTCCTTAACGACCTGCCTCTGTACTGTCTAACCCCTACCTGCTCCTTAACGACCTGTCTGTACTGTTTAACCCCTACCTGCTCCTTAATGACCTGTCTCTGTACTGTCTAACCCCTACCTGCTCCTTAATGACCTGTCTCTGTACTGCCTAACCCCTACCTACCCCTGCGAACGGGTTTAATTCGGCCCGCGAGATGATTTTGTGAAGTACAGTATTGTAAAAAAAATAATCCTTCCTAGCATTACATGGATTGCATTGAATGGCACTGATTAATTTGTTGTACATTGAACTACGGGACAACTGCTCCTTAACGACCTGTCTCTGTACTGTCTAACCCCTACCTGCTCCTTAACGACCTGTCACTGTACTGTCTAACCCCTACCTGCTCCTTAACGACCTGTCACTGTACTGTCTAACCCCTACCTGCTCCTTAACGACCTGTCTCTGTACTGTCTAACCCCTACCTGCTCCTTAACGACCTGTCTCTGTACTGTCTAACCCCTACCTGCTCCTTAACGACCTGTCTCTGTACTGTCTAACCCCTACCTGCTCCTTAACGACCTGTCTCTGTACTGTCTAACCCCTACCTGCTCCTTAACGACCTGTCTCTGTACTGTCTAACCCCTACCTGCTCCTTAACGACCTGTCTCTGTACTGTCTAACCCCTACCTGCTCCTTAACGACCTGTCTCTGTACTGTCTAACCCCTACCTGCTCCTTAACGACCTGTCTCTGTACTGTCTAACCCCTACCTGCTCCTTAACGACCTGTCTCTGTACTGTCTAACCCTTACCTGGGGCTGGGCGGGGGGGGCGGGGCCCAGGAACCATCGGGAACATTAAACACATTCATATCCAGTGGTTTGATGAGCTCTAATAAGACCCATCCTCTTGGAGCGTTGACAGCGACGCGTGGACACGCTGCTTCCTGACTGCTTCTCCAACACGTCCCTGCTCTGCTAAACCAACTGCTAACCCTAACCAACCACCGCAGGGATCGGCTCCTAACTCAACCACAGCAGGTCCCTGTGAGTCTGGCCACGGGACCTCAACGCGTCCACCCGCCGCCCCGTTCACCCTCCAACGGACAGGAAGTGACATCATTTACATTGTGGGCGTTTATCAGACGCTTTGATCCAAATCCACTTACAATACGTCCACTTGTCGGCAGAAAGAGAATCATCAATATACCTCTGTGGGTACAGCAGGGGTGTTCATAGAACCAAGGGCCCAGCACTCACCATCACTAGGTTAACCCACTAAAGCACTGACCATCACTAGGTTAACCCACTAAAGCACTGACCATCACTAGGTTAACCCACTAAAGCACTCACCATCAATAGGTTAACCCACTAAAGCACTGCCCATCACTAGGTTAACCCACTAAAGCACTCACCATCACTAGGTTAACCCACTAAAGCACTCACCATCACTAGGTTAGCCCACTAAAGCACTAACCATCACTAGGTTAACCCACTAAAGCACTGACCATCACTAGGTGAACCCACTAAAGCACTCACCATTAATAGGTTAACCCACTAAAGCACTCACCATCACTAGGTTAACCCACTAAAGCACTCACCATCACTAGGTTAACCCACTAAAGCACTGACCATCACTAGGTTAACCCACTAAAGCACTCACCATCAATAGGTTAACCCACTAAAGCACTGACCATCACTAGGTTAGCCCACTAAAGCACTAACCATCACTAGGTTAACCCACTAAAGCACTGACCATCACTAGGTTAGGCCACTAACGCACTAACCATCACTAGGTTAACCCACTAAAGCACTAACCATCACTAGGTTAGCCCACTAAAGCACTCACCATCACTAGGTTAACCCACTAAAGCACTAACCATCACTAGGTTAGCCCACTAAAGCACTCACCATCACTAGGTTAACCCACTAAAGCACTAACCATCACTAGGTTAGCCCATTCCCCGTACACAACAGAGACAGCTAGGATAAGATGCTACACCATGCTAGGTACAAGAGATAGCTAGGATAAGATGCTACACCATGCTAAGTACTAGAGACAGCTAGGATAAGATGCTACACCATGCTAAGTACTAGAGATAGCTATGATAAGATGCTACACCATGCTAGGTACTAGAGATAGCTAGGATACGATGCTACACCATGCTAGAGATAGCTAGGATAAGATGCTACACCATGCTAAGTGCTAAAGATAGCTAGGGTAAGCTGCTACATGATGCTAAGAATTGTCTAGAAGCAGTGTGAGCCCCAGTGTGTGTCTGAACCAGTGTGTGTGGGTACCAGTGTGTCTTTCCCAGTGTGTGTCTGAACCAGTGAGTCAGTCCCAGTGTGTGTGGGTACCAGTGTGTCTTTCCCAGTGTGTGTCTGAACCAGTGTGTCTTTCCCAGTGTGTGTCTGAACCAGTGCGTCTTTCCCAGTGTGTGTCTGAACCAGTGTGTCTTTCCCAGTGTGTGTGGGTACCAGTGTGTGTCTGAACCAGTGTGTCTTTCCCAGTGTGTGTCTGAACCAGTGTGTGGGTACCAGTGTGTGTCTGAACCAGTGTGTCTTTCCCAGTGTGTGTCTGAACCAGTGTGTGGGTACCAGTGTGTCTGAACCAGTGTGTCTTTCCCAGTGTGTGGGTACCAGTGAGTGTCACCCTGCGACCGGAGGATGAAGGAGACAGTTCTCGGGATAAAGCAGCAATCTGAGCTCATAAATCTCAGAGTGTGTTTCCTCAGTCTGCCCCCGGAGATAAGAGTGAGAACTACGAGTGCTGCGATGAAGAGCAGCACTCGTAGTGCTGCTCCCTGATGAAGGCCGCGTGCTGGGATCAGGGGGACGCCAGCGGCACGCGTTCTTTAACCACAGATGGGCCCACTGCTCACACACCCCCACACATGAACGTCGTTCTCAACCATTCATCACTCATAGATACACTACGCACAGAGCGTATCTATGATTCTATCGAAAACAAACATTGGTGAGTGTACTCTCAAATATAGTGGAGTGGTGAACTGGAATAAATTACCTTTGGAAATTAAGAGCATAGACAGCTATCATTGTTTCAGAGAAAAGGTCAAATCCTGGCTCATGGTGAATTTAAATCCCTAGTGACGCTAACATGTCGTCCTCCATGTGAGCTGTTGTCTGTTGGTGTTTGTCTATGTATGCACTTCTCACTTTAATACAGAAAGTAAGGGTTAGGGAAGATTCTTTTATGTGTTTAGCCTCTCAGTCTATTTTTGATGATGTTTAATGTTCTGTTCTATGTGGATGGATGTCCTGTCTTGTAACATCCGGGACCATGATGGAAATAAGTGCTTGCCCT
>NC_082403.1:342660-360543 GCF_031168955.1 Gadus macrocephalus
AGTATGTACCACTCTATATTGTACTGTATATCCTACTAGGTAGAGTATGCAGTACTCTGCATTGTACTAGGTACAGTATGTACCACTCTATATTGTACTGTATATCCTACTAGGTAGAGTATGCAGTACTCTGTATTGTACTAGGTACAGTATGTATCACTCTATATTGTACTGTATATCCTACTAGGTAGAGTATGCAGTACTCTGTATTGTACTAGGTACAGTATGTCTATATTGTACTGTATATCCTACTAGGTAGAGTATGCAGTACTCTGTATTGTACTAGGTACAGTATGTACCACTCTATATTGTACTGTATATCCTACTAGGTAGAGTATGCAGTACTCTGTATTGTACTAGGTACAGTATGTCTATATTGTACTGTATATCCTACTAGGTAGAGTATGCAGTACTCTGTATTGTACTAGGTACAGTATGTACCACTCTATATTGTACTGTATATCCTACTAGGTAGAGTATGCAGTACTCTGCATTGTACTAGGTACAGTATGTCTATATTGTACTGTCTATCCTACTAGGTAGAGTATGCAGTACTCTGTATTGTACTAGGTACAGTATGTACCACTCTATATTGTACTGTATATCCTACTAGGTAGAGTATGCAGTACTCTGTATTGTACTAGGTACAGTATGTACCACTCTATATTGTACTGTATATCCTACTAGGTAGAGTATGCAGTACTCTGCATTGTACTAGGTACAGTATGTCTATATTGTACTGTCTATCCTACTAGGTAGAGTATGCAGTACTCTGTATTGTACTAGGTACAGTATGTACCACTCTATATTGTACTGTATATCCTACTAGGTAGAGTATGCAGTACTCTGTATTGTACTAGGTACAGTATGTACCACTCTATATTGTACTGTATATCCTACTAGGTAGAGTATGCAGTACTCTGTATTGTACTAGGTACAGTATGTACCACTCTATATTGTACTGTATATCCTACTATGTAGAGTATGCAGTACTCTGTATTGTACTAGGTACAGTATGTACCTCTCTAAATTGTACTGTATATTTTACTAGGTAGAGTATGCAGTACTCTATATTGTACTAGGTACAGTATGTACCTCTCTAAATTGTACTGTATATTTTACTAGGTAGAGTATGCAGTACTCTGTATTGTACTAGGTACAGTATGTCTATATTGTACTGTATATCCTACTAGGTAGAGTATGCAGTACTCTGTATTGTACTAGGTACAGTATGTACCACTCTATATTGTACTGTATATCCTACTAGGTAGAGTATGCAGTACTCTGCATTGTACTAGGTACAGTATGTACCACTCTATATTGTACTGTATATCCTACTAGGTAGAGTATGCAGTACTCTGCATTGTACTAGGTACAGTATGTCTATATTGTACTGTATATCCTACTAGGTAGAGTATGCAGTACTCTGTATTGTACTAGGTACAGTATGTCTATATTGTACTGCATATCCTACTAGGTAGAGTATGCAGTACTCTGTATTGTACTAGGTACAGTATGTCTATATTGTACTGTATATCCTACTAGGTAGAGTATGCAGTACTCTGTATTGTACTAGGTACAGTATGTCTATATTGTACTGTATATCCTACTAGGTAGAGTATGCAGTACTCTGTATTGTACTAGGTACAGTATGTACCACTCTATATTGTACTGTATATCCTACTAGGTAGAGTATGCAGTACTCTGTATTGTACTAGGTACAGTATGTCTATATTGTACTGTATATCCTACTAGGTAGAGTATGCAGTACTCTGCATTGTACTAGGTACAGTATGTCTATATTGTACTGTATATCCTACTAGGTAGAGTATGCAGTACTCTGCATTGTACTAGGTACAGTATGTCTATATTGTACTGTATATCCTACTAGGTAGAGTATGCAGTACTCTGTATTGTACTAGGTACAGTATGTCTATATTGTACTGTATATCCTACTAGGTAGAGTATGCAGTACTCTGTATTGTACTAGGTACAGTATGTACCACTCTATATTGTACTGTATATCCTACTAGGTAGAGTATGCAGTACTCTGTATTGTACTAGGTA
The DNA here is from genome assembly GCF_031168955.1 of Gadus macrocephalus. Taxonomy (NCBI): domain Eukaryota; kingdom Metazoa; phylum Chordata; class Actinopteri; order Gadiformes; family Gadidae; genus Gadus; species Gadus macrocephalus. The sequence goes on from NC_082403.1 coordinate 344,728, forward strand.
CAGTATGTCTATTGTACTGTATATCCTACTAGGTAGAGTATGCAGTACTCTGCATTGTACTAGGTACAGTATGTCTATATTGTACTGTATATCCTACTAGGTAGAGTATGTACCACTCTATATTGTACTGTATATCCTACTAGGTAGAGTATGCAGTACTCTGTATTGTACTAGGTACAGTATGTACCACTCTATATTGTACTGTATATCCTACTAGGTAGAGTATGCAGTACTCTGTATTGTACTAGGTACAGTATGTACCACTCTATATTGTACTGTATATCCTACTAGGTAGAGTATGCAGTACTCTGTATTGTACTAGGTACAGTATGTCTATTGTACTGTATATCCTACTAGGTAGAGTATGCAGTACTCTGCATTGTACTAGGTACAGTATGTCTATTGTACTGTATATCCTACTAGGTAGAGTATGCAGTACTCTGCATCGTACTAGGTACAGTATGTCTATATTGTACTGTATATCCTACTAGGTAGAGTATGCAGTACTCTGCATCGTACTAGGTACAGTATGTCTATATTGTACTGTATATCCTACTAGGTAGAGTATGCAGTACTCTGTATTGTACTAGGTACAGTATGTCTATATTGTACTGTATATCCTACTAGGTAGAGTATGCAGTACTCTGTATTGTACTAGGTACAGTATGTCTATATTGTACTGTATATCCTACTAGGTAGAGTATGCAGTACTCTGTATTGTACTAGGTACAGTATGTCTATATTGTACTGTATATCCTACTAGGTAGAGTATGCAGTACTCTGCATTGTACTAGGTACAGTATGTCTATATTGTACTGTATATCCTACTAGGTAGAGTATGCAGTACTCTGTATTGTACTAGGTACAGTATGTCTATATTGTACTGTATATCCTACTAGGTAGAGTATGCAGTACTCTGTATTGTACTAGGTACAGTATGTCTATATTGTACTGTATATCCTACTAGGTAGAGTATGCAGTACTCTGCATTGTACTAGGTACAGTATGTACCACTCTATATTGTACTGTATATCCTACTAGGTAGAGTATGCAGTACTCTGCATTGTACTAGGTACAGTATGTCTATATTGTACTGTATATCCTACTAGGTAGAGTATGCAGTACTCTGTATTGTACTAGGTACAGTATGTCTATATTGTACTGCATATCCTACTAGGTAGAGTATGCAGTACTCTGTATTGTACTAGGTACAGTATGTCTATATTGTACTGTATATCCTACTAGGTAGAGTATGCAGTACTCTGTATTGTACTAGGTACAGTATGTCTATATTGTACTGTATATCCTACTAGGTAGAGTATGCAGTACTCTGTATTGTACTAGGTACAGTATGTACCACTCTATATTGTACTGTATATCCTACTAGGTAGAGTATGCAGTACTCTGTATTGTACTAGGTACAGTATGTCTATATTGTACTGTATATCCTACTAGGTAGAGTATGCAGTACTCTGCATTGTACTAGGTACAGTATGTCTATATTGTACTGTATATCCTACTAGGTAGAGTATGCAGTACTCTGCATTGTACTAGGTACAGTATGTACCACTCTATATTGTACTGTATATCCTACTAGGTAGAGTATGCAGTACTCTGCATTGTACTAGGTACAGTATGTCTATATTGTACTGTATATCCTACTAGGTAGAGTATGCAGTACTCTGTATTGTACTAGGTACAGTATGTCTATATTGTACTGTATATCCTACTAGGTAGAGTATGCAGTACTCTGTATTGTACTAGGTACAGTATGTACCACTCTATATTGTACTGTATATCCTACTAGGTAGAGTATGCAGTACTCTGTATTGTACTAGGTACAGTATGTCTATTGTACTGTATATCCTACTAGGTAGAGTATGCAGTACTCTGCATTGTACTAGGTACAGTATGTCTATATTGTACTGTATATCCTACTAGGTAGAGTATGTACCACTCTATATTGTACTGTATATCCTACTAGGTAGAGTATGCAGTACTCTGTATTGTACTAGGTACAGTATGTACCACTCTATATTGTACTGTATATCCTACTAGGTAGAGTATGCAGTACTCTGTATTGTACTAGGTACAGTATGTACCACTCTATATTGTACTGTATATCCTACTAGGTAGAGTATGCAGTACTCTGTATTGTACTAGGTACAGTATGTCTATTGTACTGTATATCCTACTAGGTAGAGTATGCAGTACTCTGCATTGTACTAGGTACAGTATGTCTATTGTACTGTATATCCTACTAGGTAGAGTATGCAGTACTCTGCATCGTACTAGGTACAGTATGTCTATATTGTACTGTATATCCTACTAGGTAGAGTATGCAGTACTCTGCATCGTACTAGGTACAGTATGTCTATATTGTACTGTATATCCTACTAGGTAGAGTATGCAGTACTCTGTATTGTACTAGGTACAGTATGTCTATATTGTACTGTATATCCTACTAGGTAGAGTATGCAGTACTCTGTATTGTACTAGGTACAGTATGTCTATATTGTACTGTATATCCTACTAGGTAGAGTATGCAGTACTCTGTATTGTACTAGGTACAGTATGTCTATATTGTACTGTATATCCTACTAGGTAGAGTATGCAGTACTCTGCATTGTACTAGGTACAGTATGTCTATATTGTACTGTATATCCTACTAGGTAGAGTATGCAGTACTCTGTATTGTACTAGGTACAGTATGTCTATATTGTACTGTATATCCTACTAGGTAGAGTATGCAGTACTCTGTATTGTACTAGGTACAGTATGTCTATATTGTACTGTATATCCTACTAGGTAGAGTATGCAGTACTCTGTATTGTACTAGGTACAGTATGTCTATATTGTACTGTATATCCTACTAGGTAGAGTATGCAGTACTCTGTATTGTACTAGGTACAGTATGTCTATATTGTACTGTATATCCTACTAGGTAGAGTATGCAGTACTCTGCATTGTACTAGGTACAGTATGTCTATATTGTACTGTATATCCTACTAGGTAGAGTATGCAGTACTCTGTATTGTACTAGGTACAGTATGTCTATATTGTACTGTATATCCTACTAGGTAGAGTATGCAGTACTCTGTATTGTACTAGGTACAGTATGTCTATATTGTACTGTATATCCTACTAGGTAGAGTATGCAGTACTCTGTATTGTACTAGGTACAGTATGTACCACTCTATATTGTACTGTATATCCTACTAGGTAGAGTATGCAGTACTCTGTATTGTACTAGGTACAGTATGTCTATATTGTACTGTATATCCTACTAGGTAGAGTATGCAGTACTCTGTATTGTACTAGGTACAGTATGTACCACTCTATATTGTACTGTATATCCTACTAGGTAGAGTATGCAGTACTCTGCATTGTACTAGGTACAGTATGTCTATATTGTACTGTATATCCTACTAGGTAGAGTATGTACCACTCTATATTGTACTGTATATCCTACTAGGTAGAGTATGCAGTACTCTGTATTGTACTAGGTACAGTATGTACCACTCTATATTGTACTGTATATCCTACTAGGTAGAGTATGCAGTACTCTGTATTGTACTAGGTACAGTATGTACCACTCTATATTGTACTGTATATCCTACTAGGTAGAGTATGCAGTACTCTGTATTGTACTAGGTACAGTATGTCTATTGTACTGTATATCCTACTAGGTAGAGTATGCAGTACTCTGCATTGTACTAGGTACAGTATGTCTATATTGTACTGTATATCCTACTAGGTAGAGTATGCAGTACTCTGCATCGTACTAGGTACAGTATGTCTATATTGTACTGTATATCCTACTAGGTAGAGTATGCAGTACTCTGTATTGTACTAGGTACAGTATGTCTATATTGTACTGTATATCCTACTAGGTAGAGTATGCAGTACTCTGTATTGTACTAGGTACAGTATGTCTATATTGTACTGTATATCCTACTAGGTAGAGTATGCAGTACTCTGTATTGTACTAGGTACAGTATGTCTATATTGTACTGTATATCCTACTAGGTAGAGTATGCAGTACTCTGCATTGTACTAGGTACAGTATGTCTATATTGTACTGTATATCCTACTAGGTAGAGTATGCAGTACTCTGTATTGTACTAGGTACAGTATGTCTATATTGTACTGTATATCCTACTAGGTAGAGTATGCAGTACTCTGTATTGTACTAGGTACAGTATGTACCACTCTATATTGTACTGTATATCCTACTAGGTAGAGTATGCAGTACTCTGTATTGTACTAGGTACAGTATGTACCACTCTATATTGTACTGTATATCCTACTAGGTAGAGTATGCAGTACTCTGCATTGTACTAGGTACAGTATGTACCACTCTATATTGTACTGTATATCCTACTAGGTAGAGTATGCAGTACTCTGCATTGTACTAGGTACAGTATGTCTATATTGTACTGTATATCCTACTAGGTAGAGTATGCAGTACTCTGTATTGTACTAGGTACAGTATGTCTATATTGTACTGTATATCCTACTAGGTAGAGTATGCAGTACTCTGTATTGTACTAGGTACAGTATGTCTATATTGTACTGTATATCCTACTAGGTAGAGTATGCAGTACTCTGTATTGTACTAGGTACAGTATGTACCACTCTACATTGTACTGTATATCCTACTAGGTAGAGTATGCAGTACTCTGTATTGTACTAGGTACAGTATGTCTATTGTACTGTATATCCTACTAGGTAGAGTATGCAGTACTCTGCATTGTACTAGGTACAGTATGTCTATATTGTACTGTATATCCTACTAGGTAGAGTATGCAGTACTCTGTATCGTACTAGGTACAGTATGTCTATATTGTACTGTATATCCTACTAGGTAGAGTATGCAGTACTCTGTATTGTACTAGTTACAGTATGTCTATATTGTACTGTATATCCTACTAGGTAGAGTATGCAGTACTCTGTATTGTACTAGGTACAGTATGTCTATATTGTACTGTATATCCTACTAGGTAGAGTATGCAGTACTCTGTATTGTACTAGGTACAGTATGTCTATATTGTACTGTATATCCTACTAGGTAGAGTATGCAGTACTCTGCATTGTACTAGGTACAGTATGTCTATATTGTACTGTATATCCTACTAGGTAGAGTATGCAGTACTCTGCATTGTACTAGGTACAGTATGTCTATATTGTACTGTATATCCTACTAGGTAGAGTATGCAGTACTCTGTATTGTACTAGGTACAGTATGTCTATATTGTACTGTATATCCTACTAGGTAGAGTATGCAGTACTCTGTATTGTACTAGGTACAGTATGTCTATATTGTACTGTATATCCTACTAGGTAGAGTATGCAGTACTCTGTATTGTACTAGGTACAGTATGTATATATTGTACTGTATATCCTACTAGGTAGAGTATGCAGTACTCTGTATTGTACTAGGTACAGTATGTCTATATTGTACTGTATATCCTACTAGGTAGAGTATGCAGTACTCTGTATTGTACTAGGTACAGTATGTCTATATTGTACTGTATATCCTACTAGGTAGAGTATGCAGTACTCTGCATTGTACTAGGTACAGTATGTCTATATTGTACTGTATATCCTACTAGGTAGAGTATGCAGTACTCTGCATTGTACTAGGTACAGTATGTCTATATTGTACTGTATATCCTACTAGGTAGAGTATGCAGTACTCTGCATTGTACTAGGTACAGTATGTACCACTCTATATTGTACTGTATATCCTACTAGGTAGAGTATGCAGTACTCTGCATTGTACTAGGTACAGTATGTCTATATTGTACTGTATATCCTACTAGGTAGAGTATGCAGTACTCTGTATTGTACTAGGTACAGTATGTCTATATTGTACTGTATATCCTACTAGGTAGAGTATGCAGTACTCTGTATTGTACTAGGTACAGTATGTCTATATTGTACTGTATATCCTACTAGGTAGAGTATGCAGTACTCTGCATTGTACTAGGTACAGTATGTCTATATTGTACTGTATATCCTACTAGGTAGAGTATGCAGTACTCTGCATTGTACTAGGTACAGTATGTCTATATTGTACTGTATATCCTACTAGGTAGAGTATGCAGTACTCTGCATTGTACTAGGTACAGTATGTACCACTCTATATTGTACTGTATATCCTACTAGGTAGAGTATGCAGTACTCTGTATTGTACTAGGTACAGTATGTCTATATTGTACTGTATATCCTACTAGGTAGAGTATGCAGTACTCTGCATTGTACTAGGTACAGTATGTCTATATTGTACTGTATATCCTACTAGGTAGAGTATGCAGTACTCTGCATTGTACTAGGTACAGTATGTCTATATTGTACTGTATATCCTACTAGGTAGAGTATGCAGTACTCTGCATTGTACTAGGTACAGTATGTACCACTCTATATTGTACTGTATATCCTACTAGGTAGAGTATGCAGTACTCTGTATTGTACTAGGTACAGTATGTCTATATTGTACTGTATATCCTACTAGGTAGAGTATGCAGTACTCTGTATTGTACTAGGTACAGTATGTCTATATTGTACTGTATATCCTACTAGGTAGAGTATGCAGTACTCTGTATTGTACTAGGTACAGTATGTCTATATTGTACTGTATATCCTACTAGGTAGAGTATGCAGTACTCTGTGTTGTACTAGGTACAGTATGTCTATATTGTACTGTATATCCTACTAGGTAGAGTATGCAGTACTCTGTATTGTACTAGGTACAGTATGTACCACTCTATATTGTACTGTATATCCTACTAGGTAGAGTATGCAGTACTCTGTATTGTACTAGGTACAGTATGTCTATATTGTACTGTATATCCTACTAGGTAGAGTATGCAGTACTCTGCATTGTACTAGGTACAGTATGTCTATATTGTACTGTATATCCTACTAGGTAGAGTATGCAGTACTCTGTATTGTACTAGGTACAGTATGTCTATATTGTACTGTATATCCTACTAGGTAGAGTATGCAGTACTCTGTATTGTACTAGGTACAGTATGTCTATATTGTACTGTATATCCTACTAGGTAGAGTATGCAGTACTCTGCATTGTACTAGGTACAGTATGTCTATATTGTACTGTATATCCTACTAGGTAGAGTATGCAGTACTCTGTATTGTACTAGGTACAGTATGTCTATATTGTACTGTATATCCTACTAGGTAGAGTATGCAGTACTCTGTATTGTACTAGGTACAGTATGTCTATATTGTACTGTATATCCTACTAGGTAGAGTATGCAGTACTCTGTATTGTACTAGGTACAGTATGTCTATATTGTACTGTATATCCTACTAGGTAGAGTATGCAGTACTCTGTATTGTACTAGGTACAGTATGTCTATATTGTACTGTATATCCTACTAGGTAGAGTATGCAGTACTCTGTATTGTACTAGGTACACTATGTCTATATTGTACTGTATATCCTACTAGGTAGAGTATGCAGTACTCTGTATTGTACTAGGTACAGTATGTCTATATTGTACTGTATATCCTACTAGGTAGAGTATGCAGTACTCTGTATTGTACTAGGTACAGTATGTACCACTCTATATTGTACTGTATATCCTACTAGGTAGAGTATGCAGTACTCTGTATTGTACTAGGTACAGTATGTCTATATTGTACTGTATATCCTACTAGGTAGAGTATGCAGTACTCTGTATTGTACTAGGTACAGTATGTCTATATTGTACTGTATATTGTATTGTGTGTACCCTTTTCTTTTGTTATGTTTTTGTATTATTATTCTATCATTATTGTCTTATTATTTTGTAGTAGTTTGATTGTGTCAATAGGAAGTAGACACGGGCGGCCATCTTACCTGGGACTCCCTCCCCAGGCTGGCCCCGCCCCCCACCGCTACCACGGGAACACCCGTCTGGGCGGAGACAAACTCCAGCAGGGGGGCCAGGGGGGCGCGGTTTGGGGGCGGGGGCCTCTCCTCCTCGAACACCAATCCCTGAAGAGGAAGGGTTCACGCACACACACACACACACACACACACACACACACACACACACACACACACACACACACACACACACACACACACACACACACACACACACACAGTTAAAGATGACCTGATATTATTACACACAACCTCATATTTAAAGATGAGCTCATAAAGTTAAACATGGATAATAAATAAAAACATGGTATCTTCTGTTGGTGCTGTGTGAGGCGAGTTCTTCACCTGGACACCGTGCACAGAGTACTTATGCTAAGCTGTGTTGAAACCCAAATCTGTGAACAGACCAGGGACAGGTTCCCTGGGGCTGGGGCCTCAAACTGTCTCAAACAGCCCTCAATCGCTCCTCAAACCAACAGAAGATCAGAGATGAACCTTCTGGTTCAACGGGGAGGAAGAAGCATGTTTGCGAGTGTCACCGATTTCTGATGTCTTCACAACGTCTTCAAAAGAGCAAATATGTCGCTATTTATAAATGCTCTCGTCACAATTGTCTGCTCCTTCCAAAACCCAATAAACAGAGTAAAATAACAACACAACAAAAACAAGGCTTCATTCCTAGTTCTGTGTGTCCCGTCCAGAACCCCCTTGACGTCCCTGTACACAGTACTCTATCTGTAGTGCTGTGTACAATACGGCTAATGTACCATGAACTTCATCAGGTACCATATGATGGACAGTCACAGTGGTTTAGTGGTGCATGTCTTCAGTCCTGGTACAATATGGATATTGGAGCTAACAGGAACCTGCTCTGTCTGAACTAAGCTCCGCCTCCAATCCCCACACCACTTTGACGTGCAGGAAGCCAGAGGGGCAGTGCCCTAACCCTAACCCTAACTAAATCAGTTACAGATTTTCAAGAGGAAGGTCAGTAACGATTATAAAAATGTCCCCCGGTATGAGAAGGCCTTATTCTGCATCAGACAAGCTCTATAAAGCAGTGTGTGTGCGTGTGCAACCCCGGAATGTGTCCCCCATACCTGTCTATAACACACACACAATGGTGTCAACAGTGTTTACCTGTAAGGCTAACATGTTTACCTGTAGGGATAACATGTTTACCTGTAGGGATAACATGTTTACCTGTAGGGATAACATGTCTATCTGTAGGGATAACATGCTTATCTATAGGGGCGCGGTCTTTACCTGTAGGGACGTGGTGTTCACCTGTATGCGCGTGTTTAACTGTAGGGGCGTGGTCTTTAACTGTAGGGGCGTTTTTACCTTTAGGGGCGTGGTCTTTACCTGTAGGTTTACCTGTAGAGGCGTGGTCTTTACCTGTAGGTTTACCTGTGGGGGCGTGGTCTTTACATGTAGGGGTGTGGGGTTTACCTGTGGGGGCGTGGTCTTTACCTGTATGTTTACCTGTGGGGGCGTGGTCTTTACCTGTAGGGGCGTGGTCTTTACCTGTAGGTTCACCTGAATGGGCGTGTTTACCTGTAGGTTTACCTGTGGGGGCGTGGTCTTTACCTGTAGGGGCGTGGTCTTACCTGTAGGTTTACCTGAATGGGCGTGTTTACCTGTAGGTTTACCTGTGGGGGCGTGATCTTTACCTGTAGGGGCGTGGTCTTACCTGTAGGGTTACCTGAATGGGCGTGTTTACCTGTAGGTTTACCTGTGGGGACGTGGTCTTTACCTGTGGGGGCGTGGTCTTTACCTGTAGGGGCGTGGTGGCCAGCAGCTCACACAGCTGCAGCAGCAGGCTCCCCGGGCTGCTCTCGTTGACCGCCAGGTAGATGACGTTGGCCTGGCCCGACGGTGTCATCACCGTCTCCCCCACCAGGGCCGCCAGTGCCACGCTGGCCGAGGCCACGCCCGCCACGCCGCCGACGCCCCCTCCGGTCAGCGCCCCCGTGACCCCCCGCCCCGGCCCCCCCCCCCCCCGGGCCCGTTACCCAGCCCGGGGCCCAGCTCCCCCGAGCCGGCCCCGCCCGGGACCGCCGTGTCCGGGAGGATGGAGGAGCCGGAGTGGACCACGGCGATGTTGACTCCGCCCGAATCCCTCTCGCGGTCCCGAGGGCGGAGCAGCAGGGGGGGGGAGGGCCGGGCCGGGCCGGTGCAGGCCAGGATAGCCAATAGCAGCGAGAGGGCGGGCCTTGGGGCCACCATGGGACAAAAGGAGGGCCAATGGCAGCTGTCAGATGAGGGCTGGGGGGCGGAGCTGGGTGGGTCTCTGAGGGGGGGGAGGAGCAGCTCAGAGCGCCGTCCTTCACCAGGAGAGGAGGCCCTGGAGGAGGTGAGGAGAGAGGAGAGGAGAGGAGGTGAGGAGGTGAGGAGAGGAGGAGAGGAGAGGAGGTGAGGAGAGGAGAGGAGAGGAGAGGAGGTGAGGAGAGGAGAGGAGAGAGGAGGAGGTGACAAGAGAGGAGAGGAGGTGAGGAGAGAGGAGGAGGAGAGGAGAGAGGAGAGGAGAGGAGCTGAGGAGAGAGGAGAGGAGCTGAGGAGAGAGGAGAGGAGAGGAGAGGAGGAGGTGAGGAGAGGAGAGGAGGTGAGGAGAGAGGAGAGGAGAGGAGAGAGGAGAGGAGAGAGGAGAGGGGAGAGGAGGAGGTGACAAGAGAGGAGAGGAGGTGACGAGAGAGGAGAGAGGAGAAGTTTAGGAGAGAGGAGAGGAGGTGAGGAGAGAGGAGAGGAGAGGAGGAGGTGAGGAGAGGAGAGAGGAGGAGGAGGAGGAGGTGACGAGAGAGGAAAGGAGAGAGGAGAGGATAGAGGAGAAAGAAAGAAGAGAAAAACAACATAATTATGAATAAATGCAATAAAATAAAACGCTTCCCGTTTACGTTGATCCATATCCAAATCGGTGGTGCTTAGTGGTCAAGGAAGGTTTACTTTAACTATTGCCAACATTGGTTCCGAATAAAGATAGATGTCAAAGGTACGATTAAAAGTGAAATGTCATTCAGAGCGTGTAATGACTGCGTACACACACGCACACACACACACACACACACACACACACTTAAATCAGGTCATCACCGAGGACAGAAGCAGGTGGAAAAGGTTACATTTCACGCTATCTTCCTGACACTAAAGTTACCCGCTCCACACTCTGAAGGATCAACACTCTCACACAGAAACCTTAAAGAATGTCAACTTTAACAGGAGATCGGAGGAACCTCCCAGAAACCCCCTCCCTCAAAAATACACACAAACACAACACAAAGACACACCACAGACCAGACACACCACACAGCAGTGTCCCCCCAGCGGTGTGGGCCGAGCCAATATCACATCTGGTGTAGCGCGCACCGGCGCGTGGTGACCAGCCGGTAATAACATCCAATATCACCGCCCTGCGACAGGACGCGCCACAGCAACGCTAACGTCAGCTCTTCTCCACAACATCTCCCACAAAAGCACCGTCTCTCTCTCTCTCTCTCTCTCCCTCTCTCTCTCTCTCTCTCTCCCTCTCCCTCTCTCTCTCTCTCTCGCCTTGATAACACGCCAAACACAATCCATTATTCAACGGTTCTAACGAGACGGAAAATGAAATCAATGAGTTTGATCAGTGACCTGATACCGTACCTGTACCGTTCCTGTACTCTGTAAATCAATGAGTGTGATCAGTGACCTGATACCGTACCTGTACCGTTCCTGTACTCTGTAAATCAATGAGTGTGATCAGTGGAGGACCTGATACCGTACCTGTACCGTTCCTGTACTCTGTAAATCAATGAGTGTGATCAGTGACCTGATACCGTACCTGTACCGTTCCTGTACTCTGTAAATCAATGAGTGTGATCAGTGGAGGACCTGATACCGTACCTGTACCGTTCCTGTACTCTGTAAATCAATATGTTCCCAAGAGCCACATGTCAGAATCCAGCGACCACGGCGCCCCCTGAGGACGGAGCCACGCCCACTCCCCTTCTCAGCCCCGCCCTCGGGCGCATTCCTTCCATACGGTTCGTCTGATGACTCACAACCAATCAACCAACCCCCCCCCACACACACACACACACACAAACACACACACTGCATACAGTGACAGACCCCAGAACACATGTATCACGGTTCATGAATCTTTAAACTCTTTGTGACAAATAAATCACAAATTAGTTTGTCAACGTAAACGATGTTTACTGCCTCACCGTAGGTGTGTGTGCGTTGTCAGTGTGTGAGTGTGTTGTAAGTGTGTGTTGCCAGTGTGTGTGGTTTTCCTGAGAGCCACAAATGACCGCCAAAAGATCCTAAGATAAGCCTCATAAATATGGAGATTGAGAGAGAGAGAGAGAGAGAGAGAGAGAGAGAGAGAGAGAGAGAGAGAGAAAGAGAAAGAGAAAGAGAAAGAGAGAGAGAGAGACGTATGGGGCTTTCACACCAAAAAGAACCAAGAACCAGTTCCGGGCTGGTGCTAGGGACAGTTCCAAACTGGTTCCAGCCTTATCCCAGTTATGAACCAGTTGGTTTCACACCGGCCAGAGCCAGCCATGGAGCCGGCGAGAGCAACGTCATGACGTCACAGCAAACGTCTCCGCTTTCCCAGCAACCCTCTGTCTGTGCCCTCTGAAAAGTACAATAATAAGAAAACCCTCGCGCCAGTTGCAAACACAACAACAACAATTTTGTGTTCACGTCAATCCGTGTATGGTTCGTTCTTATTCCGATTATTCCGATTAAAAACCAAATCAGAAAAAAACTAAATACGACTGTTAATTGTTTTTTCTGATTTTGTTTTGAATCGGTAAACCATAAATCCGTGCATGGTTAAAACTAACATACACGGATTCACGTCCATTGTTTACTTCGGTGTTTAAAAAATGCCGGTCTTCGTTGGTCTTCCTGTTTATGAAGGTACGGATAACCCCGCCCCCTGCCCCCGGCGTAAAAGCAGTTCTAGCCCAGCTCAATCCTGGGGCTGGATTGAACCGGTTTTTAGGGGCCGGAGCCGGTTCTCTGGCGGTGTGAAACCAAAACCCTGGCCCTAGCTCCGAACTGGCCCGGAACCGGCTCCGATTTTGCGGCGGTGTGAAAGGCCCAACAGAGAAGCACAGACAGACAGACAGACAGACAGACAGACAGACAGACGCATATGTGTGTGTGATGTAGATTTGCAGATGTGCGTGTGTGTGTCTCTGAGGAAGGTGTGCGTCTGCATCTGTGAGTGGGTTCATGCTCCCACAGTACAACCAATCACGGTCCACCCCGGTGCCTCATGGACCAGGGAACACTACACGCCAACACCATGGTAGCTCGCTCTCGCTCTGATCAGCCTGTTGACGCTGCGTCACCATGACAACCCTCTCCCTCAGTACATTGGTCTGAGTGTGTGTGCCGTGGCCCTAATGAAAAGCCATCTTCATTTCCTGCTCCGACCAATGGCAGCGCAGCGTCGTCTAATGATGATGTCATTATTCTGCAACGACCCCGGAGTCACGGGGATGGACTGGAGGAGGGAGGAGCTCCGCGTGACTGACAGCGACCAACGCCCGGCTCCACCAATCCCCCGCCAGCCCTGCTCACCCTTCATTCAGGAGCTGCTGCTGATTGGCCGAGAACTTTATCCATCGTTTCTCTAGTCAGCAGGACGTCAACGATGTCTGTCAACCTGAATACCAAACGGCACGTTGATGAATAAAGTTATCTCCAGCCGACGTCCGCCAGCCAATCCCTGACGAGCTCCGAACACAACATGTGAGTGTTGTGTTCATTGGGGGGGGGTGAGCTACGAGGCTCCGCCTCCGCCCGCTTGCTTTCGACCAACCGGGCGTTTCGGCCAGATGCTCCTCCCGCCCACGCAGCGCCGTGGACCAATGAGGGGCGAGCGGCGGCGCCCGGCCCCCGTCCGTCCAGCTGGCCCTCCCGACGCCCAGCTGACGAAGACGAGGAGACGAAGGGCCGATGACGAACCGACGAGGCTGTCGCAGACGGGAACCATGACGACCATCTCCGAGGCCCCCTGCCAGGCGGGGGGGGGGGGGGGGGGGGGGGGGGGGTGACGGCGTTTGAACGGCTGGCCATTGAGCGGTGGGGGAACGCAGTCGAGGGGGGGGGGGCTTGGAGCCAGTCACCATGACGACCGAAGCATCACACATCTATTTCTGCTGCTCGATTAATAAAAACAATAATGTATCTCAAATAAATACCAAAAAATTCTTAATAATATACTTCATTTAACAACAGTTTTGCACAGCAAAAAACCTTCTGCTTTACACAAAATAAAATAAATAAAATAGTTTCACTGTTATACAAAATGAAAGGCCAGCCGTGCTGAAATCTGCCAGTGTGAGTGTGGCCAGTCTGGCCAGGCCGGGCCAATCTGGCCACTTGGGATGCTAATGAGCCGACACGCGCAGTCGCGTACACGCACGGCTACGCAACCTGAGCTGGATGACGTATAGTCCATGCGACGACCACGGACATAATAAAGGCGACGAGCCTTCTTTCCCATTAAACGGTAAACATATATCCAAATAAGCAACAGACTCAGCAAAGTGCGAACTGTGTACTCTGTGTTGTTGTCCATTGTCCACGAAAATCGTCGACGGAGAAATTTGACGTCGACGAATCGCTACAGCTCTAATGTCACCACACACACACACACACACACACACACACACACACACACACTTTATTGTTTCTCCAATACCGTCCTGACACCTCTCTCCCCCCCCCCCCCCCCCCCCCCCAGAATGGCTGGCTCAGCAGTTGCTGGTTGGTTGTCTATAAAAGTATTGGTATAAATATAACCGTCTATACTCTGGTGACATGGTCAATCTATATGAGGTCTGAGCAGGAATAGGCACAGTGCCAGAGGAAAGACAATGAGGTGTGTGTGTGTGTGTGTGTGTGTGTGTGTGTGTGTGTGTGTATGTGTGTGTTACCCAGTGATCGATGGCGCACTCCTGACCCCCTGAGTCAGTTCAAGATGAACATCCATGCCCATATAAGGAGATGCCAAAATCGATTTCCTTTTAGGCTGGTGAGTGTAAAAGCAGAAACCATTAAAGTAACCATTAGAGAGGATGTCTCCACGCTGCCGCCGCCCCCCCCCCCCCCCCCCCTCCTGCACCTGACGGACGCCCTGGCTGTAAGCAACCCGCACTCGGGACCAAGATGGAGCCAGGCCTACTTACACCCGCATCTGACCGGTTTCCCGACGGTAGCATGATTCCATTCTTCCAGCGAGCGCCCCGCTACAAGCGCACCGCCACCCCCCCCCCGGAGGAAAAGTAGACGCATCGGACGGAACGCTAAGCTAATGGTCAGAACCCTGGGGTACGCTAGCCCTGCCGCCGCTAAGCTAATGGTCAGAACCCTGGGGTACGCTAGCCCCGCCGCCACTACGCTAATGGTCAGAACCCTGGGGTACGCTAGCCCCGCCGCCGCTATGCTGATGGTAAGAACCCTGGGGTACGCTAGCCCCGCCGCCGCTACGCTGATGGTCAGAACCCTGGGGTACGCTAGCCCCGCCGCCGCTACGCTGATGGTCAGAACCCTGGGGTACGCTAGCCCCGCCGCCGCTACGCTGATGGTCAGAACCCTGGGGTACGCTAGCCCCGCCGCCGCTACGCTGATGGTCAGAACCCTGGGGTACGCTAGCCCCGCCGCCGCTACGCTGATGGTCAGAACCCTGGGGTACGCTAGCCCCGCCGCCGCTACGCTGATGGTCAGAACCCTGGGGTACGCTAGCCGCACCGCCGCTACGATGATGGTCAGAACCCTGGGGTACGCTAGCCGCACCGCCGCTACGCTGATGGTCAGAACCCTGGGGTACGCTAGCCCCGCCCGCCGCTACGCTGATGGTCAGAACCCTGGGGTACGCTAGCCCCGCCGCCGCTACGCTGATGGTCAGAACCCTGGGGT
>NC_082403.1:360643-413143 GCF_031168955.1 Gadus macrocephalus
TCCATATCTGTGACCTATCTCATCTCTGAAAATATTTTAATCCTGTCCGTTGTAATGTGATGGTGGATAAAAATAAAGAATCAAAATGTGTGTGTGTGTGTGTGTGTGTGTGTGTGTGTGTGTGTGTACGTGTGTGTGTGTGTGTGTGTGTGTGTGTGTGTGTGTGTGTGTGTGTGTGTGTGTGTGTGTGTGTGGTGTGTGTGTGTGTGTGTGTGTGTGTGTGTGTGTGTGTGTGTGTGTGTGTGTGGTGTCAGGTGATGACCATCGGCTCAGGGAAGGTGTTCGCCACAACGGGCTACGGCATCGCGCTGCACAAGACGTCCCGCTGGAAGAGACCCCTGGACCTCGCCCTGCTGCAGCTAGTGGGGGACGGTGAGGGGAGAGGGGGGAGGGGGAGAGGGGGGAGGGGGAGGGGAGACCCCTGGACCTCGCCCTGCTGCAGCTAGTGGGGGACGGTGAGGGGGAGAGGGGGGAGGGGGAGAGGGGAGGAGGGGTGAGGGGGAGACCCCTGGACCTCGCCCTGCTGCAGCTAGTGGGGGACGGTGAGGGGGAGAGGGGGGAGGGGGAGAGGGAGGAGGGTGAGGGGGAGACCCCTGGACCTCGCCCTGCTGCAGCTAGTGGGGGACGGTGAGGGGGAGAGGGGGGAGGGGGGAGAGGGGGAGGGTGAGGGGGAGACCCCTGGACCTCGCCCTGCTGCAGCTAGTGGGGGACGGTGAGGGGGAGAGGGGGGAGGGGGAGAGGGGGGAGGGGGAGGGGGAGACCCCTGGACCTCGCCCTGCTGCAGCTAGTGGGGGACGGTGAGGGGGAGAGGGGGGGAGGGGGGGAGGGTAGTGAGGGGGAGGGTGGTGAGGGGGGAGGGGGAGACTCTCTGTGATGTGGGGGCTCACCTTGAGAGGAGCTTCTTGTGTATGAGCTGTTCCCGAGGCGACCCAGAGCCTCTGATCTCCTCTCTCAGAGCTCAGATGCATTTCTCGGTTTTCTTTCTCTTATTTTGCTGTTTGTGCTTTTTTGGTCGTTCTATTTTCCGTGCCCTGATCTCCATTTTTGGTTTCTCACATTAATTAATTCCCCTCCGTCGTCTAAAATCTGCTTCTTTAACAGGATCCATTCCTCCTGGAGCGTGCTGCAGCATTAGCATCTCATTAGCATACGTTCAGCACTTTGAATTCTTGGAATGCGTCAACATAAGCATTGGGGTGGATTAGCGGTGGAAGCATGATAGCGCTGGCGCTTTATATGCCAACATCAGAATGGGCTACGCTGTATAGCTTAGCTGGCTAACAGGAGCATTGTCTGCATAGCCTATACTTGCCTGTAGCATTCTAAGCCTGCAGTAGCATTGTTGAGCCCCCCCCCCCCCTGGAGAGGCCTCAGTACCAGTCGGTCGTCCCCCCCCCCCCCGGAGAGAGGCCTCAGTACCAGTCGTCCGTCCGTCCCCTGGAGAGAGGCCTCAGTACCAGTCTGTCGTCCCCCCCTGGAGAGAGGTCTCAGTACCAGTCTGTCTGTCGTCCCCCCCCCCCCCCTGGAGAGAGGTCTCAGTACCAGTCTGCCCGTCCCCCCCCTGGAGAGAGGCCTCAGTACCAGTCTGTCCCCGCCCCCCCCTGGAGAGAGGCCTCCCCCCCCCCCCCCTGGAGAGAGGCCTCAGTACCAGTCTGTCCCCGTCCCCCCTGGAGAGAGTCCTCAGTACCAGTCTGTCGTCGTCCCCTGGAGAGAGGTCTCAGTACCAGTCTGTCCCCCCCCCCCCCCCCTGGAGAGAGGCCTCAATACCAGTCTGTCCCCCCCCCCCCCCTGGAGAGAGGCCTCAGTACCAGTCTGTCCCCCCCCCCCCCTGGAGAGAGTCCTCAGTACCAGTCTGTCCCCCCCCCCCCCTGGAGAGAGGTCTCAGTACCAGTCTGTCCCCCCCCCCTTCAGACCCCTCTGCCCTGGAGAGAGGCTTCAGTTCAGGGATTAGTTCAGAAGAAAGAGGGAAAGATATGCCCTCTCACACACAGAATGCGTCTCTGTGTGTGTGTGTGTGTGTGTGTGTGTGTGTGTGTGTGTGTGTGTGTGTGTGGTGTGTGTGGTGTGTGTGTGTGTGTGTGTCTCTCTGGCTGTGTGTGTGTGTGTCTCTCTGGCTGTGTGTGTGTGTGTGTGTGTCTCTCTGGCTGTGTGTGTTTGTGTGTGTGTCTCTCTGGCTGTGTGTGTGTGTGTGTGTGTGTGTGTGTGTGTGTGTGTGTGTGTGTGTGTGTGTGTGGCTGTGTGTGTGTGTGTGTCTCTCTGACTGTGTGTGTTTGTGTGTGTGTCTCTCTGGCTGTGTGTGTTTGTGTGTGTGTGTGTGTGGGTCTCTGGCTGTGTGTGTGTGTCTCTGGCTGTGTGTGTGTGTGTGTGTGTGTGTGTGTCTGGCTGTGTGTGTGTGTGTGTGTGTGTGTGTGTGTGTGTGTGTGTGTGTGTGTCTCTGGCTGTGTGTGTGTGTGTGTGTGTGTGTGTGTGTGTGTGTGTGTGTGTGTGTGTGTGTGTGTGTGTGTGTGTGTGTGTGTGTGTCTCTGGCTGTGTGTGTGTGTGTGTCTGGCTGTGTGTGTGTGTGTGTGTGTGTGTGTGTGTGTGTGTGTGTCGGTGTGTGTGTGTGTGTGTGTGTGTGTGTGTCTCTGGCTGTGTGTCTCTGTGTGTGTGTGACGGGGAGGGACGGGGAGGGACGGGGGTCCCACTGCCCCCTCCTCCCCCTCCTTCCCCTCTCTTAAGCTTTATTTGTTTTCTCCACAGACGAGATCGACATGTTGGAGCGACTCTGGCTGTCGGGGATCTGCCACAATGACAAGATCGAGGTGAACCATATTAGGGGTTAGACAGTACAGGGCAGGTGGGTGTTGGACAGTAGAGACAGGTCATCAAGGAGCAGGTAGGGGTTAGACAGTACAGAGACAGGTCATTAAGGAGCAGGTAGGGGTTAGACAGTACAGAGACAGGTCATTAAGGAGCAGGTAGGGGTTAGACAGTACAGAGACAGGTCATGAAGGAGCAGGTAGGGGTTAGACAGTACAGAGACAGGTCATTAAGGAGCAGGTAGGGGTTAGACAGTACAGAGACAGGTCATTAAGGAGCAGGTAGGGGTTAGACAGTACAGAGACAGGTCAATAAGGAGCAGGTAGGGGTTACACAGTACAGAGACAGGTCATTATGGAGCAGGTAGGGGTTAGCCAGTACAGAGACAGGTCATTAAGGAGCAGGTAGGGGTTAGACAGTACAGAGACAGGTCATTAAGGAGCAGGTAGGGGTTAGACAGTACAGAGACAGGTCATGAAGGAGCAGGTAGGGGTTAGACAGTACAGAGACAGGTCATTAAGGAGCAGGTAGGGGTTAGACAGTACAGAGACAGGTCATTAAGGAGCAGGTAGGGGTTAGACAGTACAGAGACAGGTCATTAAGGAGCAGGTAGGGGTTAGACAGTAGAGACTGGTCATTGAGGAGCAGGTAGGGGTTAGACAGTACAGAGACAGGTCATTAAGGAGCAGGTAGGGGTTAGACAGTACAGAGACAGGTCATTAAGGAGCAGGTAGGGGTTAGACAGTACAGAGACAGGTCATTAAGGAGCAGGTAGGGGTTAGACAGTACAGACAGGTCATTAAGGAGCAGGTAGGGGTTAGACAGTAGACAGGTCATTAAGGAGCAGGTAGGGGTTAGACAGTACAGAGACTGGTCATTAAGGAGCAGGTAGGGGTTAGACAGTACAGAGACAGGTCATTAGGAGCAGGGAGGGGGTTAGACAGTACAGAGACAGGTCGTTAAGGAGCAGGTAGGGGTTAGACAGTACAGAGACAGGTCGTTAAGGAGCAGGTAGGGGTTAGACAGTACAGAGACAGGTCATTGAGGAGCAGGTAGGGGTTAGACAGTACAGAGACAGGTCATTAAGGAGCAGGTAGGGGTTAGACAGTACAGAGACAGGTCACTTAGGAGCAGGTAGGGGTTAGACAGTCGCTATGGCGACGGGTCAGTCATGCTAGTGGTGATTGACAGGCCCTCTCAGCCCTGTATCATGGGTACCCCTCTCCTCCCCCCCCCCCCGGTCTCCTAGGTGATGAGCAGTAAGCTGGACATCGACAACATGGCGGGGGTGTTCTACATGCTGCTGGTGGCCATGGGCCTCAGCATGCTGGTGTTCGCCTGGGAGCACCTGGTCTACTGGAAGCTCCGGCACTGCATGACCCGCTCCGGCGGAATGGACTTCCTGCTGGCGCTGAGCCGGGTGAGTTAGAGACCCATACATATAGAATTATAGAGCTATACGTATAGAGCTATACGTATGTATATATCTGACCTATACATATAGAATTATAGAGTTATACGTATAGAGCTATACGTATGTATATATCTGACCTATACATATAGAATTATAGAGCTATACGTATAGAGCTATACGTATGTATATATCTGACCTATACATATAGAATTATAGAGCTATACGTATAGAGCTATACGTATGTATATATCTGACCTATACATATAGAATTATAGAGCTATACGTATAGAGCTATACGTATGTATATATCTGATCTATGCATATAGAATTATAGAGCTATATGTATGTATATATCTGACCTATACATATAGAATTACAGAGCTATACGTATGTATTTATCTGATCTATGCATATAGAATTATAGAGCTATACGTATGTACATATCTGATCTATACATATAGAATTATAAAGCTATACGTATAGAGCTATACGTATGTATTTATCTGATCTATGCATATAGAATTATAGAGCTATACGTATGTACATATCTTATCTATACATATAGAATTATAGAGCTATACGTATAGAGCTATACGTATGTATTTATCTGATCTATGCATATAGAATTATAGAGCTATACGTATGTACATATCTGATCTATACATATAGAATTATAGAGCTATACGTATAGAGCTATACGTATGTATTTATCTGATCTATGCATATATAATTATAGAGCTATACGTATGTACATATCTCGGGATGGGGATCCAAACACGGATCTATCAAGGACCCGGGTCATCATTACCGTTTGGGTTTATCGATGGCACTACCGAGTCCCGCCCCCCCCCCATTCTCTTCCGCCCGTAGGTCCTGTGACGTAATGTTGTGTCCCTCGAGTCGCCTCGCGGCATTTAGATCTAATCAATCCAATCACTGCAGCGTGCCCACCAATGGTTCTGAAGGTAATTGTAAGCAAACAGGTACTACAAGTAAAACAAGGGAAGTCTGGCGGTTAACTTTGCTCGCGAGGGTGGCTGAACGGGCGAAAAAGGCGAAAATCATTTATTGTAAAGGAGGGAACACAACCTCAATGGCCAAGCACATTAGCATTGTGCATCAAATAAAGACCAAATGCAGTACCTTCGACTGTCTCCGAGTCGAAAAGACTGTCTCCTCCTTCTCCTGTCGCACCACAGATGGGCCCGTCTTAATCATCCACTCAAAGTACGAACGGTAATCGCACACATTGACATTTTCGCTAGTCTCTGACTCCCGTCAGTTACAAATAGTTATCCAATTGTGAAATCGGTGTTGTATCGGCAGCATACAAGCTAGTTATCTTAAAAAGTAGATAAAGTTTCAGATGTGCTGCGTGATGATGTGTTCAGGTTGGCTCAGTAAAATGACTGTTGGGTTATCATGATGCGTTCAAATATATCATAAAGAAACAGTAAATTGAGTTTTTGGTGAGAAACATGAGTAATACTGTATTACTCATGTTTCTGTATTACTAATACAGTTGTATAGTGCTCTAATCATTTTAGTATGTATAATTAAAACTACTGATGACAATATTTATTAAGAATTGCATATTATATTTTAAATACAATTATTTATTTCCTAACTATTTTCCTCATCACTAAGACGCGTCATATTTCCACCAATTAATAGAAAAGTATCGATAAAGTCTCGGATCGTTAAGGAGTAATCGATAAAGGTATCGATATCAATAAATATTAACGATCCCCATCCCTATATATATCTGATCTATACATAAAGAATTATAGAGCTATATGTATGTATATATCTGATCTATGCATATAGAAGTATAGAGCTATATGTATGTATATATCTGATATATACATATAGAATTATAGAGCTATATGTATGTATATAATGTATGTATCTATCTATATGTGCCGTGTTCACCCGACTATAATACGACCCTGAATGTAAGACTAATTTTGTGAAAAAAAAAACTTTTTGCGGACAATTTAGTTTTCTACAGAAATTATTTAAAAATTCTAGTCATAATTCATTGGAAAAAACATTTTAACACCATTGATTCAATATTTGGATAAATTTGTCACAAAATTTAAAAAGTGCGACGCGTCAATGAATGAATGAATGACAACGGTATGACGGTGGCACTGCTGAGAGGGGCGGCAGACCGTTAATTTAATCCAGAACTCCGTCAAGAATCATCGCTGTGGCGCCCTCTAGTGTTCCCCCTGCTCTCCCTGTTGATTCATGCTGTGGCACCCTCTAGCGCCCTCTAGTGTTCTCCCTGTTGATTCATCGCTGTGGCGCCCTCTAGTGTTCCCCCTGCTCTCCCTGTTGATTCATCGCTGTGGCGCCCTCTAGTGTTCCCCCTGCTCTCCCTGTTGATTCATCGCTGTGGCGCCCTCTAGTGTTCCCCCTGCTCTCCCTGTTGATTCATCGCTGTGGCGCCCTCTAGTGTTCCCCCTGCTCTCCCTGTTGATTCATCGCTGTGGCGCCCTCTAGTGTTCCCCCTGCTCTCCCTGTTGATTCATCGTGGTGGCGCCCTCTAGTGTTCCCCCTGCTCTCCCTGTTGATTCATCGTGGTGGCGCCCTCTAGCGCCCTCTAGTGTTCCCCCTGCTCTCCCTGTTGTTCCATAATTTTTTCTACATCGCGGATATCAGACCACCATACTCAGATGTATATTTAGAACAAAAACATTGTCTTATATTCAGATGACTAAGGGATCTATCTATCTATCTATCTATCTATCTATCTATCTATCTATCTATCTATCTCTCTATCTCTCTATCTCTCTCTCTCTCTCTCTCTCTCTCTCTCTCTCTCTCTCTCTCTCTCTCTCTCTCTCTCTCTCTCTCTCTCTCTCTCTCTCTCTCTCTCTCTGTATATATATGTGTATATATATGTGTATATATATGTGTATATATATAAAAAGGTGTAGGAAGGGGGGAAAGGAGACCGGGTGAAGGGCAGGAGGTGAGGAGAGGAGATAAAAGGAGAGGAGGGAGGAGGTGAGGTCGGATCAGGGAGTGTGGGGGAGGAGCAGAGGAGGGGGGAGGCTGGGTTCTGAGTCTGTAGCAGAGAAGGTTGGGTCTGATTCAACATGACAGCTGCTTCAATCCCTTGGTTCTGAACAGGAGCACTTCGACGTGTCGGTCAGACACAATGTGTTCCACCCTCTCTGTCTGAGGATAAGCCGTCTCTCCAGACGGACCTGTTAGACTACCTGCGCTGCTGGGGGCTAACGTAGCTGTCAGAATTGGCCCACATAATGGTAGCACAAACGAAACTAAAGGTAGAAGATATTACATTAGCACCGACTGTAAATGTGTGCTGAATTTTGCACACGGTCTGCTAGCGCTGTAGCCAACAGTCTGCTAGCGCTGTTGCCTACGGTCTACTAGCGCTGTAGCCTATGGTCTGCTAGTGCTGTAGCCAACAGTCTGCTAGCGCTGTAGCCTACGGTCTGCTAGCGCTGTAGCCCACAGTCTGATTGCGCTGTAGCCTACGGTGTGCTAGCGCTTTAGCCTACGTCTGCTAGCGCTGTAGCCCACAGTCTGATAGCGCTGTAGCCTACGCTGTAGCCTACGGTCTGCTAGCGCTGTAGCCTACACTGTAGCCTACGGTCTGCTAGCGCTGTGGCCTATGGTCTGCTAGCGCTGTGGCCTACGGTCTGCTAGCGCTGTGGCCTACGGTCTGCTAGCGCTGTGGCCTACGGTCTGCTAGCGCTGTGGCCTACGGTCTGCTAGCGCTGTGGCCTACGGTCTGCTAGCGCTGTGGCCTACGGTCTGCTAGCGCTGTGGCCTATGGTCTGCTAGTGCTGTGGCCTATGGTCTGCTAGCGCTGTGGCCTATGGTCTGCTAGCGCTGTGGCCTACGGTCTGCTAGCGCTGTGGCCTACGGTCTGCTAGCGCTGTGGCCTACGGTCTGCTAGCGCTGTGGCCTACGGTCTGCTAGCGCTGTGGCCTACGGTGTGCTAGCGCTGTGGCCTACGGTGTGCTAGCGCTGTGGCCTACGGTGTGCTAGCGCTGTGGCCTACGGTGTGCTAGCGTTGTGGCCTACGGTCTGCTAGTGCTGTGGCCTACGGTGTGCTAGCGCTGTGGCCTACGCTCTGCTAGTGCTGTGGCCTACGGTGTGCTAGCGCTGTGGCCTACGGTCTGCTAGCGCTGTGGCCTACTGTGTGCTAGCGCTGTGGCCTACTGTGTGCTAGCGCTGTGGCCCCCGGCCGTCTGACCCGTCCGTCTCTCCAGGGGATGTACAGCTGCTGCCGCTTCGAGGACGAGACGTCCCCTCCCGGGCTCCAGGGCTCGCTGCCGCTGTACCACACCGTGGCCCCCGCCGGCCCCCAGCAGCACCTCGTCACCGCCACCGTCACCAACACCACCGCCATCGCCATGGTGACGCAGCAGCAGCAGCCGGCGCAGGGCCAGGCCTACACCCTGCTGCCGGGCTCCCCGCCCCCCCCCCCACTCGGCTGTGGCCCTGGGGCCCTCCACCAGCCCCCTGTTGGAGGGCCCCATGCCCTGCTCCTCCTTCCTGCCCCGCCACGACCGGCGCCTGGCCGTCGTGGACCGCTGGAACCGGCCCAAGGAGAAGAGCGGGGGGGGCCCCGGGGCCCCCGGGGGGGGCGTCGGGATCGGGGGCCTCGCCGGGGGCATCACAGAGCTGCAGGCTCCGCCCCCGCCGCTCCAACACAGCCTGGGCCCGCCCTGGACCCTGCCTGGAGGGGGAGGAGGGGGAGGGGGGGGGGACCCCGGGCTGGACGAGTACAAGCGGTACTACGGGCCGATCGACCCCGAGGGCCTGGGGCCCGCCGCGGAGCCCCCGCCGGGGCCCGGCCAGCAGACCCCCCAGGCCAACCCGCGGGGGGGGCCCCAAGGGCCTGCCCCGACCGCCCCCTCCCAAGGGCCCCCCGCAACCCGCGCCGGGACATGTGATCTCCAAGCCCCCCCCCCTGCTGGCGGCCTCCCCCCAGCGCAGGGCCTCCTCCTCCTCCTCCTTCTGGAGGAGGGGCAGCCTGGGGCCCCCCCGCAGGAAGAGCTCCACGGGGCCGCTGTACGAGAACATCCTGCCCCTGGGGAGGCGCGGGGGGGGGCGCTACCCCGCCAGGGAGGCCCTGGGGAGACGGGGCCAGAGACCCCCGCCTCCTCTCCCGCTGCCCGTCTCCCTCTCCTCCCCCACGCACACCCCCACCACGCCCTCCTCCCCGCGCCGCTTCTCCTCTTCCGGCTCCAGCGCCTCCTCCTCCTCTTCGTCCTCCTCTTCGTCCTCCTCCTCGTCCTCATCCCCCTCCCCCTCCCGCTCCTCCCCGTCCTCCTGCTCCTCCTCCTACGACTCCTCCCTGAGCTTCCGGTACCGCGCCGGGGACCGCCAGGCCGACCCGGCCGAGGACTCGGACCTCCTCACGGAGGAGTCCGGCCTGCTGGCCACCGCCGCCGCCGCGCGCAGGAAGGCGCGCTCCCGCCGCACCTCGTCACGCTCGCTGCCCTGCAGCCCGCCGCCGCCGCCGCCGCTGCCGCCGCGCAAGCCCCGCCTCCCGAGGGAGGAGCTGAGGGGGCGGGCCGACGGCCAGCTGGCCCAGCTGCAGGAGTGGTGGGCCAGCTGGGGGGAGCGGGGGCGGGACAGGGGCCCGCCGCCGCCGCCGGCCCGCCAGGAGAAGGGCCGGCAGAAGGAGCGCGAGCAGGAGCGCCGGAGGAGGAAGAAGGGGAGGAAGAGCAAGAAGAGGGAGGAGCGGGAGAGGGAGAGGGAGCGGGAGCGCAAGCACCGCAAGGCCAAGAGGAGGAAGAAGAAGGAGGCCAGGAAGAGGGAGAGGAAGAGGTCGGAGCAGGAGGCGGGCGAGCCGGAGAAGAGGGAGGAGTCCTACCGCAAGAAGAGCGAGAGCTCGGTCCGGAGCTACGGCTGGGACCTCCCGGGGGAGGAGCCCAGGGGGGAGGAGCCCAGGGGGGAGGAGGGGGGAGACCAGGGGGACGGGAGGAGCAGGGAGCGGCCGTACCGCCGGAGGGACAGCAAGGCCTTCCCCGACGCCAGCGGCAAACCCACCTCCTCCGTCAAGTTCTGGGGCGCCGGGACCCCCGCGCTGGGGGCCGGCCCGGCGGCCTTCCTCCCCCCGCTGCCTCCCCCCTCCAAGCCCCGCAGGAGTAGAGGCTCGGACAGGGAGGGGGAGGAGAGGGAGGGGGAGAAGAGGGAGGGGGCGAAGAGGGAGGGGGAGAAGAGGGAGGGGGCGAAGAGGGAGGGGGAGAAGAGGGCTCTGCTCGGGAGGGGTGGGAGAGCAGGAGCAGGGGGGGGAGGAGGGGGAGGAGGAGGGGGAGGGGGGCTCCATCCCAAGGAGGGGCGGTCCTTCCAGGAGTGGGCGTCGGAGGCGGAGGACGACGACTCTGAGGACGAGGGGAGGAGGAGGGAGGCGCGAGGGGGGAGGAGGGGGGAGGCGCGAGGGGGGAGGAGGGGGGCGGGGCGCACGGCCTCGGAGGAGGAGAGGGAGCGCGACGAGGTGATCGGGATCTACTCGGACAACGAGGGCTCCTCGGGGGAGTTCGGGAAGTTCGAGAGGTACTGGGAGGGCCACGAGAGCCGGGCGGTGGGCGGCATCGGGGGCGGGGGCTGGTTCTTCGGCACGTACCCCTCCAGGGACAAGTCCGGGAGCGTCACCTCCAGGGAGGACCCCTCCCCGCGCTGGGGGGGGCGGGGAGAGCGGCTGGGTGTCGGGGGGAGGAGGGGGAGGAGGGGGAGACGGCCAGGGGGGAGGCCGGCCCGGAGAAAGAGAAGATAGAAGTCGGGGTCCAGGGTCGCACTGGCCCCCGCCCCCCCTCACGCCGCCGCCCCCCCCGCCGCTACTGGTCCGTGGACAAGCTCCACGTCCAGGACGAGAAGCCCAGGAGGCGGGCCCAGGACCGGGGGGCGGGGGGCCCCGGGGGGCGGGGCCCGGCGGCCTGCTCCTCCTGCTACTCCCCCCCCGCCCCCACAGCCCCGGGCGGCGCCCTGGGTCTCCTCCCGGAGCCAGGAGGAGCTGTTCCAGCACTGCCAGAGCTTCGGCGGCGCCCCCAGCGCCCAGCGCCTCTCCTCCTCTTCCTCCCGGCCCGAGCGCCCGCAGAACCCGTCCCGGTCCGACCTGGCGCCCCGCCGGGCGTCCCGGTCGGGCCGTGGCCGGCGGACCTCCTCGCCGCCGCCGCTGCTCCCCGACCCGCCGGCCCCTCTCCCCGCCCTGCCGGCGCCCCCTCCCTCCGCCGCCCACGCCCCCCCGCCGTCGTCCTCCTCGGTGTCCTCGCCCTCGGGGGTCTCCTTCACCCCCGGGGCCCCCCAGCCCGCCTCCGTGGCCTCAGCGAGTGCCAAACTGCAGTACCAGAGGCTGCGCGGCGGGCCCCCGCGGCGCCCCCCCTCGCCCCACCCCCCGCTGAAGGCCCGCAGCCTGTGCTCCCGGAGGGGCTCGGCCCAGTTCTCCAGCGTGGAGAGCGAGGTGTGAGGCCCCGCGGTGTGAGGCCCCGCGGTGTGAGGCCCCGCGGTGTGAGGCCCCGCGGGAGGGGGGCGTCTGCCTCGGGGACCACGCCGGGGGGACCTCGTCACCGACACTGAGCCCTTCCTTAGAACAAGAGCTCCGGCACAAACCACGAGGAGCTGGCCAACGACATTGAGCCAATCACACGCCATAGAGCTGAAGAGTTGGAGACGGCGGCCGCCTCCCGTTTACGGACAGAAACACGACGACAACAGCACGACACGAACACTCCAAACCATCCGTTGCGATTCCTCTGCGACCGCCGGTCAAGGGCTTAGGGTGTTGCTGTCAGACGTCCACAAGGTTCCGACGCTTCCTGAGGGCTCACAACCTTTGTACCACTGTGTTCACCGCTCTCAGAAGCCTGCCACGCAACCTGGCGCTCTCAAAGAAGGGAGTGTCTGTTCACCCTCTTCTTCTTTCTGATGGACTGAAGCGCTTCGCTCCCCTTTGCTTTCCCCTCTACGGACTGTTTACACCCTGCGGAGCTGGGACGCCCTCCAGGCAGTGTTGTGCTGTTGAGCCACCTGTTGCCCAGGCAGCCGGGTGGCGAGGACGGGGACCACGGGTCCGTCGTCTGTCCTGTCCTGCGGGGAGGACACGGACTATGGGTCGGTCCTCACTGTATTGTTTCGTCACGCCGGTTCAGCGCTTTAATTACTGATGGGTTGTGTTGTTTATTTCGTACCCCTGTTGTTTATTCGTTTGTTTCTTTATTTCCCGTTAGCTTTGCTTCTCCGGAATTCTGGATTTGTTTGATTTTTCAGTTCCTTTTTCTGCCTCTCCTCCTCCTCCTCCTCATCCTCATCCTCCCCTCCTCCTCCCTCTCCTCCTCCTCCCCCTCCCCCTCCTCCTCCTCTTCCTCCCTCTCCTCCTCCTCCCCTCCTGCGCCTCCCCTCCTCCTCCTCTTCCTCCCCCTCCTCCTCCTCCTCCTCCTCCCCTCCTCCTCCTTCTCATTTCCTCCTCTCCTCCCCTCCTCCTCCTCCTCCCCTCGCTGTGCCTCCTCGTTGTGTTTCAGCGCTGTGTTTCCTCGACAACAGGGTAAGTCCACTGTGACTGATATTCAGCTAGCTTAATGACGAGCTGCGTGCCAAACTCAAACACGTTAATCTGTGATGTTAGCTACTGTGTTCTAATCCCATGGAAGCCTTTTCCATTTGACATTCATGCAAGCACACGCACACGTGGACAACAGACGTGCGTACGGACACTGAGAACGACAAACGTCCACTTTATACAAACGCCTCGATGTGTCCGCTGGAAAAACCTTTTCTCTCGAGCAATACGTTGGTCTCTCATTCCACGTTGGTAGTTTCTGTTGTTTGAAAGCATTATTTGACCTCTGTCTAGTCGTGGCTGTAATCGGTGGTGTTTGGTGTATCAAGACAAATGTATCAAAGCCTAATAAGATGTAAAGCACTGTGCCATGAGGTTCATGAAACCCTCTCAACCCCCCTGGGGGAAGCCCCCACTCAGCGGCCCCTCCCTACCCAACCCTGCCGGCGCCACGTCCAGCTAGCCGCGAGCGTTAGCCGCGAGCGTTAGCCAGGGCGCACAGCGAGGGATCTGCTGCTCTGCCATCACACCTCGGCAGGCGGCCATCTTGTTTAAAATGACTTTATTTTTCTCTCTCTGTTTACCTGAGCCAGGTGATGCTAACGGAGGGTCTGAATCAAACACGCTGTGCATTGAATGAATCCTCAGAGACGAGAATTGCTAGAGATGCCTGGTGGTGAAATACGTTTGAATATTAGATGGTGCTAAATTGTTGTTTGTTTTTTGTGTCCAGATAAGATGACTTATTTGCGCAGGGAATCGTATCGTGTGTTCTTCAGTCTCCTGGCGTTTGTTGGCTTCATGCTTCAGTGAAAAAAGTTCCTAGTTGTTGGGAAGATGTCGGATAACGTTGTGCGCAACGGTCACGCGTGATGAAAAATAAAAGGTAAACTAGTGAAAATGTGGTCAAAACCAAGTTTGAAGAATAGAGTAGTAGCTCCGAAAAAAACAGCGGAGCAGAATATTTTTTTATTCCATCCTCGAGTCACATTTGAGCTGCAACCAGCCGCTACACTCTGATGTCAAGACGTTAGCGAGAACTAAAGTAATCTTAGTCCTCATCCCGTGCCGAGGGGCCAGCGTGAGCATGATGACACCGCGGCGCAGCGTTAGCATCGCACCAGCGCTGACCGCTGCCCCCAGAACAAGTTGAATGATTATTATTATTGATTATCGTTAATCAGCTCCTGCTTTACCCTGAGCTGCGTCCGAGCCATAACTTACTTCAGTCAAAGAACGCAGGAAAAAGAATGAAAGTTTAAATTCAAAACAGGAATTTGATGTGTAAAGTTTGTCTTTATTTAAAAAAAGAAATCTAGCTATATCTCATAATATATATTTGTGGAGTTGGGTAGTATTATAGAAAATTGTTTAGCTTTTGATATCTACGGTTATATTCTTTCTGGTTTCAGTAACATAGCTGTGCTTATCTGTTAAAAACCCAAATGCTGAATTTGATCATTTATTCTTCAAACTTTTAAAATTAATTGTAAGCATATATCTGTATGTTAACCAGGATCATTAACGCTTTACCATCTGCTACCAGAAGTCAGGTGAAGAGCAGATTTTAATTTCATACCACAAAGGATGATCGGTAGGACTGTTCTTGGAAGACCTGCACTCTCAGATCGCTTTGGTGGATCTTTTGGTTATTTTCCAACATGTCCGCCGCAGGCGTCAGTTGGACTCAATCTAATACTTCCCGCCTGAAATCATTGACTCAAGCCGCGATTGGACAGAAGCGTAGCACAGTGCCGGCTAGCAGAGGGAACTCTAAGCTATCTTTTTAGATTCTAATGAGCCGACTAGTTCTTCTTCCCCTTCTCCATTCTCTCCTCCTGTCCTTCCTTTGTCCATGTGTGTCTGCAATTGTAAAGCTGGTCTATTTTTAAGAAAAAAAAAACGATTAACTGCATCTGTGGATATATTTATTTCATCTGAAAAAAGAAGTGCATATCTAAATATATATATGAGAGTATATTTCAAGAGGTTAAAATCTATGTTCTATAAGTTTGTCTACTAAATTTACAGTATGATCTGTGTCTTTCTGATCTGTACGTCTGTCTTTCTTTGTGTCGATACCTTCCGCGTGGAGACAGACTCCGGTGTGTAGCTGTGTGGTCGCCCCCCATTAGGACTGACCCCCTCTGAGCCGTTAGCTGAGTAGCCCTCTGACCCCCAGCTAACTAGCTTTAGCATGGAAACACTGGCCTGGGTCGGAGTGTACCGGACGGGCTGTCATCTCAATACTGTTACCATTCAAGTATTTTTCCGCTGGTCGATTTACGTGACATTCTGCACGAGAACCAGATTTGACCTTTTATACCAAACGGTTTGAATGACTCGTATTTTACTTTCAGTGCCAACGCCTCCCAGCGATGAGCCTAGAGCAGTCCGGTTGGTTCAGCTGTGGAGAGTAGAGCCTACCCAGCTGAGCCTAAAGCAGTCCGGTTGGTCCAGTTGTGGAGAGTAGAGCCCACCCAACTGAGCCTAGACCAGTCCGGTTGGTCCAGTTGTGGAGAGTAGAGCCCACCCGGAGATGAACCTAGACCAGTCCGGTTGGTCCAGCTGTGGAGAGTAGAGCCCTCCCAGTGATGAACCTAGACCAGTCCGGTTGGTTCAGCTGTGGAGAGTAGAGCCTCCCAGTGATGAACCTAGACAAGTCCGGTTGGTTCAGCTGTGGAGAGTAGAGCCTCCCAGTGATGAACCTAGACAAGTCCGGTTGGTTCAGCTGTGGAGAGTAGAGCCCACCCAGTGATGAGCCTAGACCAGTCCGGACGTGTTCAGCTGTGGAGAGTAGAGCCCACCCAGCGATGAGCCTAGACCAGTCTGGACGTGTTCAGCTGTGGAGAGTAGAGCCCACCCAGTGATGAACCTAGACCAGTCCGGTTGGTTCAGCTGTGGAGACTAGAGCCTCCCAGTGATGAACCTGGACAAGTCCGGTTGGTTCAGCTGTGGAGAGTAGAGCCTCCCAGTGATGAGCCTAGAGCAGTCCGGTTGGTTCAGCTGTGGAGAGTAGAGCCCTCCTCTAAAGCTGAATCAGCACAAAGCAAAACTAACGGCAAATATCCGCTCCACTCATGTCACATGGTGGGACCTTTATTTTGTAAACATGGAAGTCTGTCAACATCCTGTCAGAGGGCAGGAGGCCGATAACTTGAGACTGTGTCACTGTAGTGGTTTTGTGTGCGTCTTGGTGTGGGTGTGTGCATGTGTCTGTGTGTGCGTGTGTGTGTGTGTGTTCGTGGGCCTTTATTTTGTAGGGTTTTCCTGCTGTAAATAAACAACCAGTCACGGAATAAGCAGCTCTCGCCCCCCTAATGCTATTGGCCAGCTGCAGCGCTAGTTAGCTGCAGTGCTAGCTAAACAAAGGAAACAAAGGGCTGGAGTTCTCCCTGTGTCTTGTGGAGCTGTAGGGCTGAGCCAGGGGTTAACTCCACAACAGCTAACGTCACAAAGGGATCACGTCAAAATCACATGCCCATGTAGATTACATGTTAACAATTACATGCTAATGTCCGCTAACATGCTAAATACATCCGATAACCTGTTGGTGACATGCTCATGTGAAAGTACATGCCAATGAACCAGGAACACGCTTGTGAACAGAGTTCTAATGTACAATGACATGTTCATTAATTAACAATGTACGATCGAATGTGGGTAACATGCTAACGTTACAACGGCTGCTTCTGTACAACGCCACGCCCCCTCAGCCTTTACAACCATAGACATCTTATATGATAGACGGAGCATCGAATGCTACCGCCTACTGGCGCTGACGAGACGCGGGGCCGCCATCTTGGAGTGGTCATCCGCTCCACTCAGTGTAATCCGTTTGGCTGGATCAATGAACTGTCAGCGCATTTAATTAATCATACCTCACTGAATACCACAGATTTTCATGCGGTTTTTTGTCATACGTGTAGCTATGATAAAGGCCACATGGTTTGGCGTGTTTTATTATTCGATACTAATTATACCAATAGTACGGTAATGTTAAATCTTGCTTGTGAAAAGTAATCCCCCGATTCCTATTATGGATTGTCCGCCGATTTGAGCAGGAATACGCTGAACAACAGCCCAGCATCCTGTTTCTGCTGCTGTTGCTGCTCCCGGTTGAACACTCCAAGATGGCGGCCGTATTTCTCGCGTCCCAGCAGCCAATGCTCCGTCTATCTATAAGATGTCTATGTTTACAACGCCACGCCCCCTCAGCCTTTAAAACGCCACGCCCCCTCAGCCTTTACAACGCCACGCCCCCTCAGCCTTTAAAACGCCACGCCCCCTCAGCCTTTACAATGCCACGCCCCCTCAGCCTTTACAACGCCACGCCCCCTCAGCCTTTACAACGCCACGCCCCCTCAGCCTTTAAAACGCCACGCCCCCTCAGCCTTTACAACGCCACGCCCCCCCAGACCCCAGTGGAGCCCCAGCGGGGGGCCCCTCTGGGGTCTGTGGTCCCCTCTGGGGTCTGGGGGCCAGTCTGGGGTCTGGGGGTCCCTCTGGGGTCTGGGGGCCGGTCTGGGGGCCCCTCTGGGGTCTAGGGGCCCTTCAGGGGTCTAGGGGCCGGTCTGGGGTCCGGGGGCCGGTCTGGGGTCTGGGGGCCCCTCTGGGGTCCAGGGGCCGGTCTGGGGTCTGGGGGACCCTCTGGGGTCTAGGGGCCGGTCTGGGGGCTGGTCTGGGGTCTGGGGGCTGGTCTGGGGTCTGGGGGCCCCTCTGGGGTCTAGGGGCCCTTCAGGGGTCTAGGGGCCGGTCTGGGGTCCGGGGGCCGGTCTGGGGTCTGGGGGCCCCTCTGGGGTCCAGGGGCCGGTCTGGGGTCTGGGGGACCCTCTGGGGTCTAGGGGCCGGTCTGGGGGCTGGTCTGGGGTCTGGGGGCTGGTCTGGGGTCTGGGGGCCCCTCTGGGGTCTAGGGGCCGGTCTGGGGGCTGGTCTGGGGTCTGGGGGCTGGTCTGGGGTCTGGGGGCCGGTCTGGGGTCTAGGGGCTGGTCTGGGGTCTAGGGGCTGGTCTTGGGGCCGGTCTGGGGGCCCCTCGGCGGTCTGGGGGCCCCTCGGCGGTCTGGGGGCCCCTGGACAGTTTTGAAGTGTGGTCTGATGGCTGATATGTCAACACATGCTTACACACTCAACGATGCACACACACACACACACATGTAGGGGGCGTGGCTCTGGATTCACCTGACCGGACTGGACTGGACTGGACTGGACTGGACTGGACTGGACTTCAACACGAAAAAACACAAATAAACCACCAAGAGGATTTTAATAAGGAATTTGAGTCTGTCTGTTTATTTGTCTGTGTGTGTGTGTGTGTGTGTGTGTGTGTGTGTGTGTGTGTGTGTGTGTGTGTGTGTGTGTGTGTGTGTGTGTGTGTGTGTGTGTGTGTGTGTGTGTGTGTGTGTGTGTGTGTGTGTGATGCAGTGGCGTCGGTCCATCAGAGGGGGAGCTGTTGTTCTCGTTTCAGTTCTCCGGATCGTCATGACGACAGCCCAGCCGCTCTGCGGGACAGTGAGGGCTGGCTGAGTGCTGGTACCTCCACTAGTTCACCTTCAGACCCTGACCCCAGCCTAGCTCTGCTGCTGCCCTAACCCAACCGCACGGAGCCTCCTCCTCCTCTCCTCCTCCCTGCTACTCCCTCTCTCCTCCTCCCTGCTCCCTCTTTACTCCTCCCTCCTGCTCCCTCTTTGCTCCTCCTCCCTCCTCCTCTCTCTTTACTCCTCCTCCCTGCTCCTCCCTCTTTACTCCTCCTCTCTCTTTACTCCTCCCCCTTTACTCCTCCTCTCTCTTTACTCCTCCTCCCTGCTCCTCCCTCTTTACTCCTCCTCCCTGCTCCTCTCTCTTTACTCCTCATCCCTGCTCCTCTCTCTTTACTCCTCCCTGCTACTCTCTCTTTACTCCTCCTCCCTGCTCCTCCCTCTTTACTCCTCCTCCCTCCTCTCTCTTTACTCCTCCTCCCTCTTTACTCCTCCCTCTTTACTCCTCCTCCCTCCTCCTCTCTCTTTACTCCTCCCTGCTCCTCTCTCTTTACTCCTCCTCCCTGCTCCTCCCTCTTTACTCCTCCTCCCTGCTCCTCCCTCTTTACTCCTCCTCCCTGCTCCTCTCTCCCTCCTCCTCCCTGCTCCTCCCTCTTTACTCCTCCTCCCTGCTCCTCCCTCTTTACTCCTCCTCCCTGCTCTTCTCTCTTTACTCCAGATCCAAACACGAACCGTGATGTTGCTGTTGTTGACGGTGACAAATGTTAAATTAAAACATGTTAACGGACGTTAACACACACAGGACGCCAGCAGCACTGTTGGACTAGAGGGATCCCCTCGCCAGGTTGTGTTAGTATCTCGCTCTCGCTCTCTCTCTCTCTCTCTGTCTCTGTCTCTGTCTCTCTCTCTCTCTCTCTCTCTCTCTCTCTCTCTCAAAACATACACAAACATGTTCCAAACGTAACCGTAAAATGTTGAATCAAAACATGTTAACAGACGTTAACACACACACAGGACGCCAGCAGCACTGATGGACTAGAGGGATCCCCTCGCCAGGTTGTGTTAGGGCCCGTGTCCACCAAAAGCGTTTTTAAAAGACGGAGCGCTCCGTGAACTGCTTTCAACGCGTTTGTGCGCGCCGCTCAAAGACGCACGAAGCGTTTTTCGTTTACGTCATTAAATACGCGTCATCGCTTGTATCCATAGATACACAGCTTCTATCTTGGCTCCATCATATGGCATCTGACACCTGAACGTCCTGGTTACTCCTACAATTTGCGAAATGAATCCAAGAGTAATAGCGCTTCTTGCCGTGGCAGCGGAGGTTGCGGACGATCCCCCTGCGCCTGTCGTGGTTGCCCGGAGGAGAGTGTGGGTCCACAGTATTAATCGTGGCAGGGGGCAGTACGGGGAATACCACCGGCTGTGCCAAGAGCTCCGCCTGGACGAGGATCGCTTCAAGGTCTATTTCAGACTCAACCGGCAGCAGTTTGAAGGAGTTTTAACATTTATTGGGCCGACCATCGCCAAGATGAACACCAATTATAGGGAGAGCATCAGTCCCGCCCAACGGCTTTGCATTTGTCTGAGGTGAGTAGTATAAACTGAAATGTGTCTTTGTAAATAAACACAACAGTTGCTATTTAACGTTAGGTCTACAGACCTAACGTTAAATACCAATAAATTAAATGTAGGCTATTTTCATATTTAATTAATTAGAAGGCAAACCTTTATTAGCAGCTGTGCAGTTCTTTTTTGTTTTCTAATTAACTGAAGATAATGTAGGCTATCTTTGTTTATGTTGCAGGTACCTGTCAACTGGAGACTCGTACAGGTCCATAGCCTTCAGCTACAGGGTGGGGTTCTGCACTGTGGCGAGGATTGTGAGGAGTGTGTGTGAGGCCATATGGCAGTGTATGGTCTCCACATACATGCCTGTGCCAGGGGCAGAGGACTGGATGAAGATAGCGGGGGACTACGAGAAGCTGGCGGACTTCCCCAACTGCCTCGGCGCCATAGACGGCAAACATGTGGTTATCCAGGCCCCACCGTCTACTGGCAGCCAGTACTTCAATTATAAGGGGGCCTTCTCCATCGTCCTTCTGGCGGTGGTGGATGCCCGCTATCGCTTTAGGGTCGTGGATGTGGGGGCCTACGGCAGGAGCAGTGATGGAGGCACGCTCTCTTCTTCGGCCTTTGGCACTGCTCTGCGGCTGGGGAACCTGGACCTTCCACCTGATCGACCCCTACCTGGAGCAGACCATCTGGGACCCCAGCCGCATGTTTTCATTGGGGATGAAGCTTTTCCTCTGCGGAGGAACCTCCTGCGGCCCTACCCTGGCCAAAACCTGGGGGGAGAGCGGAGGAGCTTCAATTTTCGGCTGTCCCACGCCCGGAGGATTGTGGAGTGTGCCTTTGGCATCCTCGCCAACCAGTGGAGGCTCTACAGGAGGGTTCTCGGCGTGTCTCCAGAGGTTGCAGAGAGCGCCGTGAAAGCCACCTGTATCCTCCACAACTATATGCGATGGGATGGTGAGGGAGAGGATGGCCCCCGCACTCCAACTGTGCCATCACAGGGTGCAGTGCAGAGCATCCCCAGGGTCGGCAGCAACAACGCCTCCAGGGAAGCGGTCGCAGTGAGGGAGACCTTCAACCGCTATTTTTCATCTCTGCCTGGTCGAGTGACTTGGCAGGATGGAATTTAGTTTATAATTTTTGTATATATTTAAATCAAAAAAGGCGAAAAACCAAAACTAATAATACAATTTCTTAAATCAATCTAACATTCATGTTGTATGCTGGATTACTTCTGAAGACAAAAACACACCTTTAACACCTTCATCATCATCAGAGCATTCATTATGTATCTACTACCTAATGTAATGAAAACAAAACAACATTGTCTTAGCATTAAAATGTTTAATTAACTGATTCATTAGAAAATGATTCCAAGATATTATGTACACATTTGAAACATTTCTTATAGCTTGTACTAAATCTAAATAGAAACTGATTCCAAGATATTATGTACACATTTGAAACATTTCTTATAGCTTGTACTAAATCTAAATAGAAAATGATTCCAAGATATTATGTACACATTTGAAACATTTCTTATAGCTTGTACTAAATCTAAATAGAAACTGATTCCAAGATATTATGTACACATTTGAAACATTTCTTATAGCTTGTACTAAATCTAAATAGAAACTGATTACAAATGTTATTTACACATTTAAAAAAATCTTAAAGCTTAAACTAAATCTAAATAGAAACTGATTACAAATTTTATTTACACATTTAAAAAAATCTTAAAGCTTAAACTAAATCTAAATAGAAACTGATTACAAATTTTATTTACACATTTAAAAAAATCTTAAATCTTAAAACTAAATCTAAATAGAAAAGGATTACAAATGAATTACTCTCCAAATTCCACATCGTAAAGGACCTGCTGCATCCTCATGCGCGCCTGGGCCCTTTTTTGGTTCGACAGCCTCCTCAATGATGGGACGAGGCTGAGCATAAAATGCTCATCCTCGTCCAGAGCCAGTGTATTCTCCTTTTCTTTTTGGAGGGAGGACAGGATAGATTGCTGGAACACAGACAGCGGCTGCTCCAGCTGTCTCCTGCGTGGTGGTGGAGGTACAGGACGCCGCGGTGTGACCAGAGTCACCGTAGAGGTAGTGGGAGGAGATGGAGGAGAGGTGTCCACAGCGGACTCTGATAGGCTGGGAGAGGGAGGAGATATCTCCTCTTCACTTTGAGCCACCACCTGTGAAAGAAAGCATACATTTGTTTGTTTAAAATGTGCAAATTAAAATGGTGAATTCTTATAAATATCTCTGCATCTGGCTTCACCCAACAAAAACCTTAAGAACACTAGTATGTTAGGGTATGTTTTTAGCATATGTTTTAGGCTACTAGCTTTTGTTATAGGCCTACCTCTCGTTGGGGAGACATACTGGGCGCTAGCAGGGCCAAGATCTCCGGTGCTATTTCCTGGCTATAATCTCCCTGCTCCATATTGCTTGACGATACCCTCTCCTTCACATGGCGCTCCAGAAAGCCCATGATCGCCATGTACTTCCACCTCTTGAAAGAGGTGGCACCGGCCCCACTTTTCTTCCTGTCCCTCTCTGCCTTCCTCTCCCTCAAATATTTATCCCGCAAGTACTTCCATTTCTTGCGGGACACTTCAGCTGTTGATACAAGATTATGTCTCTACAATTAGCAATTCACACAACCTACAAGGTTAATATCAAGCCTACCTATCAGTAACGTTAATACTAACTGCCAAGTTAACGTTAATACTAACTGCCATGTAAACGTTAATACTAACTGCCAAGTACGGATGGCAGTTTGTACCTAACGGCTAATCGTTAAATGCGATAATATCATTAATAAACATGATAATAATATAAATAATTAATTAATAATTCTCACCTGTAACGCCCAGCATAGCTGAAATGTCTCGCCAGGCCTGGTTGCGTTTTGTTAGGTCGTGATACGCCTTCAACGTGAGGTCGTACAGGACCGGACACTCACTCACAGCTGTTATCAAGCTTTCGTCCGACATGTTTCAGTTTGAGTTCCGTTTATACTTTTAGCCTTGCCTCATCCTCGATTTTGATTGGTCGTTCAAAAAAAGCGCCGATGACGTGAAGCGCTTTTCTTCAAAAGTTCAACTTTTTTCAACGGGGGCGCGCGTCTAAAAGCGCGAGGCGCCCGGAGCGTTTAAACGCTCCGGGCGTTTAAACGCTCTAACCCTTTTTAAAAGGCGCGCTGCTTGCGCGTCCTGCCATAGAGAATGCATTGCAGACCGACGCTCCGTCTTTTAAAAACGCTTTTGGTGGACACGGGCCCTTAGTCTGTCTCTGTCTCTGTCTCTGTCTTTCTCTCTCCCTCTCTCTCTTTTCCTCTCTCTCGCTCTCACTTCCTCTATCTCTCTGCCTTCCCCTCATGTGTGTGTCAGATATGTCTCCTGTGTGTGTGTGTGTCTGTGTGTGAGAGAGAGAGAGATATCTCATCTGTGTGTGTGTTCCCGGAGTGTGTGCGTCATGTGTGTTTGTTAATATCTGGTTAATTTCACCTGTCACTCAAAGAATATATAGTATAGTTGTGTATGCTTTGAGAACACTTAAGGTCTCATCAATAACGTTAGTGATAGTATTAGTCATCAATGTTAGTCATGGATATTGTAATCAATTACGTTAGTAATACGATTAGCAATCAATAACAGCAGTAATAGTATTAGTAATCAATAACGTTATTAATAGTATTAGTAATCATTACAATTAGTCATGGTATTAATAATCAACGTTAGTCATAGTATTAGCAATCAATAACGTTAGTCATAGTATTAGTAATAACGTTATTAATAGTATTACTAATCAATAACCTTAGTCAATATATTAATAATAAATAATGTTAGTCATAGTAGTTAGTAATCAATAAAGTTAGTAATAGTATTAATGATCAATAACGTTAGTCCTAGTATTAGTTCAGTTTAGGAGTAGCATGCATATGCTATGAGGAAGTGTGTGAGAGTGCCAACTTGGCAAGCTAGCATATAAGCATTAGCATGTTAGCATTCAAACAGAAAAAGCACCCTTGTGCACGTTAGCTAGCATGCTACGGCCCTGTTGATGCCCGTGGACCTAAAGACGGAAGACCAGGGGGGCATAGCATCTGAGCTGCCCATGCCCGCCTCTACCTGGAGGGAGAGAAGACCACGATGGAGAACCAGGAGGTGGACGGGTTCTGCTCTCTGAGCCTTATGACAGATAAGGACCTGCTCCTCCTCCTCACGACACTCTGCATCTCACGCTCTCTCTCTCTCTCTCTCTCTCTCTCTCTCTCTCTCTCTCTCTCTCTCTCTCTCTCTCTCTCTCTCTCTCTCTCTCTCTGTGTGTCTCTCTGTCTCCCTCCCTCTCTCTCTGTCTCTCAGTAACTGGGTAAAATGAACGATGAGAGGCAATAGGAAGGTTCAATTAATCAACTTGTTGTATAATCATTCAGTCTAATCGTAGTGAGTCATACAAAGCTGAGTATCAAGGTCAACAATACGGGGTTGTAAAGGTTTGCTAAATAAAATGTGGTAATCTGCCACAGGTCCGACCGTCCGAAGCAGGTACGGCTTTGGTGTTCCGATGATCGTTTGTATTTGTACCGCATTGCATGACTTTCAGCTCAGCGCAGTTCCAATGTTAGGGTCAATGGCGCCACCTAGTGGTTGAATTAAGAGGTTGGAGCTGATCACAATATTCTGTGCGTGCGTGCGTGCAAATTAAATTCGACTCCATTCATGCACCTTTATCAACTAGGAAATATGTATGTATCCTGCAGAAAATGCGGTGAGTGCTTCAGTGCAAACTGAGGTTGGAAATATGTTTTAGTAAAGCCACATAGTTTAAGACGTAAAGAAATATTCAATGGCTTAAATCAAGTGAAGGGATTTGAACTATTTGAGTTTAAATGGAGCAAACAATGTAGACATGCAAACTGTTGAAAACATTGAAAATGGTTGGAAACAAATTAAGTGAAGAGTTAAACAAATAGCTAAAGTGATAGTATGTAGTATTAAGTATGAATTGAGATCAAATATAAAATAGCTGGTGTGTGTGTGTGTGTGTGTGTGTGTGTGTGTGTGTGTGTGTGTGTGTGTGTGTGTGTGTGTGTGTGTGTGTGTGAAGGTATGTTATTGACATTATTCCTTCACATCGAGGTTACGTGTCACCGTTACACATGTCAGAGGCAGATGACGCCCCTTTTCTTCATGCTGATGTACCTTTTTTTTCGCAATTTGTTCTCTAGAACGCCTGTTGTAAAGGGTTAGGGGTTAGTCTCTCCTGTTGTAAAGGGTTAGGGGTTAGTCTCTCCTGTTGTAAAGGGTTAGGGGTTAGTCTCTCCTGTTAGTCTCTCCTGTTGTAAAGGGTTAGGGGTTAGGCTCTCCCGTTGTAAAGGGTTAGGCTCTCCTGTTGTTAGGGGTTAGTCTATCCTGTTGTAAAGGGTTAGGGGTTCGTCTCTCCTGTTGTAAAGGGTTAGGGGTTAGGCTCTCCTGTTAGGCTCTCCTGTTGTAAAGGGTTAGGGGCTAGGCTCTCCTGTTAGTCTCTCCTGTTGTAAAGGGTTAGGGGTTAGGCTCTCCTGTTAGTCTCTCCTGTTGTAAAGGGTTAGGGGTTAGGCTCTCCTGTTAGTCTCTCCTGTTGTAAAGGGTTAGGGGTTAGGCTCTCCTGTTGTAAAGGGTTAGGGGTTAGGCTCTCCTGTTGTAAAGGGTTAGGGGTTAGGCTCTTCTGTTGTAAAGGGTTAGGGGTTAGGCTCTCCTGTTGTAAAGGGTTAGGGGTTAAGCTCTCCTGTTGTAAAGGATCTGCCTCCGTATTTGTGTTCTCTAATGGTTCCTAAAACAAACAGTACTCGTATCACTCGGTCTAGCAGTTTGATTATGTTTAACGTTCCTCGGACTCGCACTACGTTTGGTGAAAGTGCTTTTAAATCTTTTGCCCCGTCATCATGGTGTAAGCTACAGGAACACCTTAAACTGGAATCCCTAATCACCCTGAACAATTACAAAAGCAGGATCAAGGTCTATTTAACCACAAACTGAACATTGACTTACTGCCAATTAGATTGATGCTTTGTGACTTTTTATTGTGTTTTGTGTCTTGTTTTTAGTGTGAAATTTTGTGTTTTTGTTGTTTTTAATGTGAAACTTTAAATGTTTGTATGCTGCCTTCTTGGCCAGGACTCTCTTGAAAAAGAGATTTTGAATCTCAATGAGAATATTCCTGGAAAAATAAAGGTTAATAAAAAATAAATAAAAAAAAAGGGCTGGGGGTTAGACTCTCCTGTAAGGCTCTCCTGTTGTAAAGGGTTAGGGGTTAGTCTCTCCTGTTGTAAAGGGTTAGGGGTTAGTCTCTCCTGTTGTAAAGGGTTAGGGGTTAAGCTCTCCTGTTGTAAAGGGTTAGGGGTTAGTCTCTCCTGTTGTAAAGGGTTAGGGGTTAGTCTCTCCTGTTGTAAAGGGTTAGGGGTTAGGCTCTCCTGTTGTAAAGGGTTAGGGGTTAAGCTCTCCTGTTGTAAAGGGTTAGGGGTTAGTCTCTCCTGTTGTAAAGGGTTAGGGGTTAGGCTCTCCTTAGTCTCTCCTGTTGTAAAGGGTTAGGGGTTAGGCTCTCCTGTTAGGCTCTCCTGTTGTAAAGGGTTAGGGGTTAGTCTCTCCTGTTGTAAAGGGTTAGGGGTTAGTCTCTCCTGTTGTAAAGGGTTAGGGGTTAAGCTCTCCTGTTATAAAGGGTTGGGGGTTAGTCTCTCCTGTTGTAAAGGGTTAGGGGTTAGGCTCTCCTGTTGTAAAGGGTTAGGGGTTAGTCTCTCCTGTTGTAAAGGGTTAGGGGTTAGGCTCTCCTGTTAGGCTCTCCTGTTGAATAGGGTTGGGGGTTAGTCTCTCCTCTTGTAAAGGGTTAGGCTCTCCTGTTGTAAAGGGTTAGGGGTTAGGCTCTCCTGTTGTAAAGGTTTAGGGGTTGGGCTCTCCTGTTAGGATATCCAGTTGTAAAGGGTTAGGGATTAGGCTCTCCTGTTGTAAAGGGTTGGGGGTTAGTCTCTCCTCTTGTAAAGGGTTAGGCTCTCCTGTTGTAAAGGGTTAGGGGTTAGGCTCTCCTGTTGTAAAGGTTTAGGGGTTGGGCTCTCCTGTTAGGATATCCAGTT
Source organism: Gadus macrocephalus (assembly GCF_031168955.1). Lineage (NCBI taxonomy): Eukaryota > Metazoa > Chordata > Actinopteri > Gadiformes > Gadidae > Gadus > Gadus macrocephalus. The sequence goes on from NC_082403.1 coordinate 387,570, forward strand.
GTAAAGGGTTAGGGATTAGGCTCTCCTGTTGTAAAGGGTTAGGGGTTAAACTCTCCTGTTGTAAAGGGTTAGGGGTTAGTCTCTCCTGTTGTAAAGGGTTAGGGGTTAGGCTCTCCTGTTAGGCTCTCCTGTTGTAATGGATTAGGGGTTAGGCTCTCCTGTTGTAAAGGGTTAGGGGTTAGTCTCTTCTGTTGTAAAGGGTTAGGGGTTAGTCTCTCCTGTTGTAAAGGGTTGGGGGTTAGTCTCTCCTCTTGTAAAGGGTTAGGCTCTCCTGTTGTAAAGGGTTAGGGGTTAGGCTCTCCTGTTGTAAAGGTTTAGGGGTTGGGCTCTCCTGTTAGGATATCCATTTGTAAAGGGTTAGGGATTAGGCTCTCCTGTTGTAAAGGGTTAGGGGTTAAGCTCTCCTGTTGTAAGGGGTTAGGGGTTAGTCTCTCCTGTTGTAAAGGGTTAGGGGTTAGGCTCTCCTGTTGTAAAGGGTTAGGGGTTAGGCTCTCCTGTTGTAAAGGGTTGGGGGTTAGTCTCTCCTGTTGTAAAGGGTTAGGGGTTAGGCTCTCCTGTTAGGCTCTCCTGTTGTAATGGATTAGGGGTTAGGCTCTCCTGTTGTAAAGGGTTAGGGGTTAGTCTCTTCTGTTGTAAAGGGTTAGGGGTTAGTCTCTCCTGTTGTAAAGGGTTGGGGGTTAGTCTCTCCTCTTGTAAAGGGTTAGGCTCTCCTGTTGTAAAGGGTTAGGGGTTAGGCTCTCCTGTTGTAAAGGTTTAGGGGTTGGGCTCTCCTGTTAGGATATCCATTTGTAAAGGGTTAGGGATTAGGCTCTCCTGTTGTAAAGGGTTAGGGGTTAAGCTCTCCTGTTGTAAGGGGTTAGGGGTTAGTCTCTCCTGTTGTAAAGGGTTAGGGGTTAGGCTCTCCTGTTGTAAAGGGTTAGGGGTTAGGCTCTCCTGTTGTAAAGGGTTGGGGGTTAGTCTCTCCTGTTGTAAAGGGTTAGCGGTTAAGCTCTCCTGTTGTAAAGGGTTAGGGGTTAGGCTCTCCTGTTGTAAAGGGTTAGGGGTTAGTCTCTCCTGTTGCAAAGGGTTAGGGGATAGGCTCTCCTGTTGTAAAGGGTTAGGGGTTAGGCTCTCCTGTTGTAAAGGGTTAGGGGTTAGTCTCTCCTGTTGTAAAGGGTTAGGGGTTAGGCTCTCCTGTTGTAAAGGGTTAGGGGTTAGGCTCTCCTGTTGTAAAGGGTTAGGGGTTAGGCTCTCCTGTTAGGCTCTCCTGTTGAATAGGGTTAGGGGTTAGGCCCTCCTGTGAGTCTCTGCTGTTGTAAAGGGTTAGGGGTTAGGCTCTCCTGTTGTAAAGGGTTAGGGGTTAGTCTCTCCTGTTGTAAAGGGTTAGGGGTTAGTCTCTCCTGTTGTAAAGGGTTAGGGGTTAGTCTCTCCTGTTGTAAAGGGTTAGGGGCTAAGCTCTCCTGTTGTAAAGGGTTAGGGGTTAGTCTCTCCTGTTGTAAAGGGTTAGGGGTTCGGCTCTCCTGTTGTAAAGGGTTAGGGGTTAGTCTCTCCTGTTGTAAAGGGTTAGGGGTTAGGCTCTCCTGTTAGGCTCTCCTGTTGAATAGGGTTAGGGGTTAGGCCCTCCTGTGAGTCTCTCCTGTTGTAAAGGGTTAGGGGTTAGGCTCTCCTGTTGTAAAGGGTTAGGGGTTAGTCTCTCCTGTTGTAAAGGGTTAGGGGTTAGTCTCTCCTGTTGTAAAGGGTTAGGGGTTAAGCTCTCCTGTTGTAAAGGGTTGGGGGTTAGTCTCTCCTGTTGTAAAGGGTTAGGGGTTAGGCTCTCCTGTTGTAAAGGGTTAGGGGTTAGGCTCTCCTGTTGTAAAGGGTTAGGGTTTAGGCTCTCCTGTTAGGCTCTCCTGTTGTAAAGGGTTAGGGATTAGGCTCTCCTGTTGTAAAGGGTTAGGGGTTAAGCTCTCCTGTTGTAAAGGGTTAGGGGTTAGGCTCTCCTGTTGTCAAGGTTTAGGGGTTGGGCTCTCCTGTTAGGCTCTCCTGTTGTAAAGGGTTAGGGATTAGGCTCTCCTGTTGTAAAGGGTTAGGGGTTAAGCTCTCCTGTTGTAAGGGGTTAGGGGTTAGTCTCTCCTGTTGTAAAGGGTTAGGGGTTAAGCTCTCCTGTTGTAAAGGGTTAGGGGGTAGTCTCTCCTGTTGTAAAGGGTTAGGGGTTAGGCTCTCCTGTTGTAAAGGGTCAGGGGTTAGTCTCTCCTGTTGTAAAGGGTTAGGGGTTAGGCTCTCCTGTTGTAAAGGGTCAGGGGTTAGTCTCTCCTGTTGTAAAGGGTTAGGGGTTAGTCTCTCCTGTTGTAAAGGGTTAGGGGTTAGTCTCTCCTGTTGTAAAGGGTCAGGGGTTAGGCTCTCCTGTTGTAAAGGTTTAGGGGTTAGGCTCTCCTGTTGTAAAGGGTTAGGGGTTAGTCTCTCCTGTTGTAAAGGGTTAGGGGTTAGTCTCTCCTGTTGTAAAGGGTTAGGGGTTAGTCTCTCCTGTTGTAAAGGTTTAGGGGTTAGGCTCTCCTGTTGTAAAGGGTTAGGGGTTAGTCTCTCCTGTTGTAAAGGGTTAGGGGTTAGGGTCTCCTGTTGTAAAGGGTTAGGGGTTCGTCTCTCCTGTTAGTCTCTACTGTTGTAAAGGGTTAGGGGTTAGTCTCTCCTGTTGTAAAGGGTTAGGGGTTAGTCTCTCCTGTTGTAAAGGTTTAGGTGTTAGGCTCTCCTGTTGTAAAGGGTTAGGGGTTAGTCTCTCCTGTTGTAAAGGGTTAGGGGTTAGGGTCTCCTGTTGTAAAGGGTTAGGGGTTCGTCTCTCCTGTTGTAAAGGGTTAGGGGTTAGTCTCTCCTGTTAGTCTCTCCTGTTGTAAAGGGTTAGGGGTTAGTCTCTCCTGTTGTAAAGGGTTAGGGGTTAGTCTCTCCTGTTGTAAAGGGTTAGGGGTTAGGCTCTCCTGTTGTAAAGGGTCAGGGGTTAGTCTCTCCTGTTGTAAAGGGTTAGGGGTTAGTCTCTCCTGTTGTAAAGGGTTAGGGGTTAGTCTCTCCTGTTGTAAAGGGTCAGGGGTTAGGCTCTCCTGTTGTAAAGGTTTAGGGGTTAGGCTCTCCTGTTGTAAAGGGTTAGGGGTTAGTCTCTCCTGTTGTAAAGGGTTAGGGGTTAGTCTCTCCTGTTGTAAAGGGTTAGGGGTTAGTCTCTCCTGTTGTAAAGGTTTAGGGGTTAGGCTCTCCTGTTGTAAAGGGTTAGGGGTTAGTCTCTCCTGTTGTAAAGGGTTAGGGGTTAGGGTCTCCTGTTGTAAAGGGTTAGGGGTTCGTCTCTCCTGTTAGTCTCTACTGTTGTAAAGGGTTAGGGGTTAGTCTCTCCTGTTGTAAAGGGTTAGGGGTTAGTCTCTCCTGTTGTAAAGGTTTAGGTGTTAGGCTCTCCTGTTGTAAAGGGTTAGGGGTTAGTCTCTCCTGTTGTAAAGGGTTAGGGGTTAGGGTCTCCTGTTGTAAAGGGTTAGGGGTTCGTCTCTCCTGTTGTAAAGGGTTAGGGGTTAGTCTCTCCTGTTAGTCTCTCCTGTTGTAAAGGGTTAGGGGTTAGTCTCTCCTGTTGTAAAGGGTTAGGGGTTAGTCTCTCCTGTTGTAAAGGGTTAGGGGTTAGGCTCTCCTGTTGTAAAGGGTTAGGGGTTCGTCTCTCCTGTTAGTCTCTCCTGTTGTAAAGGGTTAGGGGTTAGTCTCTCCTGTTGTAAAGGGTTAGGGGTTAGTCTCTCCTGTTAGTCTCTCCTGTTGTAAAGGGTTAGGCTCTCCTGTTAGGCTCTCCTGTTGTAAAGGGTTAGGGGTTAGTCTCTCCTGTTGTAAAGGGTTAGGGGTTAGGCTCTCCTTAGTCTCTCCTGTTGTAAAGGGTTAGGGGTTAGGCTCTCCTGTTAGGCTCTCCTGTTGTAAAGGGTTTGGGGTTAGGCTCTCCTGTTGTAATGGATTAGGGGTTAGGCTCTCCTGTTGTAAAGGGTTAGGGGTTAGGCTCTCCTGTTAGTCTCTCCTGTTGTAAAGGGTTAGGGGTTTGGCTCTCCTGTTAGGCTCTCCTGTTGTAAAGGGTCAGGGGTTAGGCTCTCCTGTTGTAAAGGGTTAGGGGTTAGTCTCTCCTGTTGTAAAGGGTTAGGGGTTAGGCTCTCCTGTTAGGCTCTCCTATTGTAAAGGGTTAGGGGTTAGTCTCTCCTGTTGTAAAGGGTTAGGGGTTAGTCTCTCCTGTTGTAAAGGGTTAGGGGTTAGTCTCTCCTGTTGTAAAGGGTTAGGGGTTAGTCTCTCCTGTTGTAAAGGGTTAGGGGTTAGTCTCTCCTGTTGTAAAGGGTTAGGGGTTAAGCTCTCCTGTTAGTCTCTCCTGTTGTAAAGGGTACTTATTGTTGTTGCACTTAGGATGGAGGTGCAATGAAAGGCTAATCAATGGTGAAAATCAACAGTTGCAATTTTACTGTTAACTGTATTCTTTCTGTGATAAGTGCTCTCTACCCTGCAATGTAATAGGTTTGTGTTTGCATTTGTCTGCTCTCTAACCAGGGGCCCTTTAATATGCATTCATGTTTTTGTTGTATTGCTTGTTTGTCTAAAAATGATTGACTGATGATCCTATTGACCCAAGGCCGAAGGGTCTTTTGTGGAAGTACAATTAAGGGGACACAGCAAATACAGTCGGATAACTCTGGTGGCAGCTCTGCTTTCTTAATAAAGGATCATTCCGTGGTGTAACCCCAGGGTTCACTGTCTGCCCTGTGGTCCGTGGTGTAACCCCAGGGTTCACTGTCTGCCTTGTGGTCAGAGGTCCGTGGTGTAACCCCAGGGTTCACTGTCTGCCCTGTGGGCTGTGGTGTAACCCCAGGGTTCACTGTCTGCCCTGTGGGCCGTGGTGTAACCCCAGGGTTCACTGTCTGCCTTGTGGTCAGAGGTCGGTGGTGTAACCCCAGGGTTCCCTGTCTGCCTTGTGGTCCGTGGTGTAACCCCAGGGTTCACTGTCTGCCCTGTGGTCCGGGGGCCGTGGTGTAACCCCAGGGTTCCCTGTCTGCCCTGTGGGCCGTGGTGTAACCCCAGGGTTCCCTGTCTGCCCTGTGGGCCGTGGTGTAACCCCACGGTTCACTGTCTGCCTTGTGGTCCGTGGTGTAACCCCAGGGTTCACTGTCTGCCCTGTGGGCCGTGGTGTAACCTTAGGGTTCACTGTCTGCCTTGTGGGCCGTGGTGTAACCCCAGGGTTCCCTGCCTGCCCTGTGGTCAGGGGGCCGTGGTGTAACCCCAGGGTTCACTGTCTGCCCTGTGGTCAGGGGGCCGTGGTGTAACCCCAGGGTTCACTGTCTGCCTTGTGGTCCGTGGTGTAACCCCAGGGTTCCCTGTCTGCCCTGTGGTCCGTGGTGTAACCCCAGGGTTTCCTGTCTGCCCTGTGGGCCGTGGTGTAACCCCAGGGTTCCCTGTCTGCCCTGTGGTCAGGGGGCCGTGGTGTAACCCCACGGCCCCCTGTCTGCCTCGGCTGTCAGGTGTTGAGGATCCAGTGGAGGCAGCCACAGCGCAGGGGTTTGTTCAGCCGCATCACATTTAATGAATGGTTAATAGTAAAATTTAAATTTATAATAGTCACATTTGGAATAGTTGCTAGTGACACAAGATTAACTACTGTTAATGAAAGAAAAAGACTCCAACTAAATAAACAATTGGATTCATAAAGGTAGTTGGACTTTAACCATCAGTGCTTTGGGCCAACACCAGTAAATCAATGTTTTATAAACACTATTGATCGTAGCTGTCGTAGTTCTAGTAGATGGATTAAAAACACCATCCTGCCAGAGAAGTTGCACTCACCTGAATTAACCATATTTTTCACCCCCCTTGACTCAACGCTCTCCCCTTCTCCTCCCACCCACAGGGCTGTGAACCAACCTGACCCGATACTGACAAGGTCCTGTGGCGCCCTCCGTCCCCCCGCTGCCTGGGTCTGACCACCACTCTGTTGCTGTTTCTCTCCTCTTGAAGTCCTCCCCCTCAGATCCACTCTACTCTACTGAAAGCTCGCCCTCCCTCTACGTTCGCCTCACCTGTTCTCTACCTTCTGTCAGACGATTCGCTCTACTATCCACCGAGGAATCCTCTGACACTATGCAATCCTCCCTCCCCCTCTTTGGACTCCCTCTGTCCCTTCCAATCCAGACCAGCGTGATTTCCCCCCCCCCCCGACGAAAGGGAAGAGATCAGACTGTTCTTATGTTCTATCTCTGTCACGCCTGCTGCTAAGGTTGAGGACCCAAAATAGGGCTGGGCGATAAACCGATTTTATCGATTAACTCAAGTGTGTAGTTTGTTTAAATGAAAATCGGTTTTCTCTTCAACATCCGCCAACGCTTCCCTCTCAGCTCCCGTAGTTCGGAATGAGCTCGCCCCCCCCCCCCCCCCCCCCCCGCACAGAGCGCGCGCATTTACCAAAGTGATGCACAAACAAACATGGCATCGAGTCGGGAAGATTATGTTCCTAAGAAAGGCACGGTGTCATCCGTTATTTGGAATTGGTTTGCGTTCGCGAGGTCAGATTTTGAGCAGACAACACCCCGCTGCAAAGTCTGTTCGAAGTCTGTTGCTAGCAAAGGCAGCAGTACGACAAATTTACTGCAGCACCTCAGGCAAAAACATCCCGCCGAATGGGAGAAATGTTGCGCGCAGCGGAATGAGGGAGACCGCGGCACCACAAGCAACACACGCACAGCTACTAAAATACAGACCACCGTCACACAAACCTTTGCCAACTGCATCCCATATGAGAAGAATTCGGCCCGCTGGAAAGCCATAACTGATGCGATCGCTATGTATATAGCAAAGGATATGGTCCCAATGTATACAGTGGAAAAGCCAGGTTTCATAAATATGCAAAAAGTTTTGGACCCCAAGTATGTGCTACCACGCCGAAAATTTTTCTCCGACGTTGCCTTGCCCCAACTATATAATAGCACGAGACAACGGATCGCAAAGGAGTTGGAAGAGGTGTCCTTTTTTTCTGCCACCACAGATTTATGGTCAAGTCGGACGATGCAACCATACATGAGTCTTACTGTGCACTTTATCACTAACGATTGGACTCTGCGAAGCATCTGCCTTCAAACGGCATACTTTCCAGAGGACCACACAGGTGAAATAATAGCCCAGGGGCTAAGAGATGCCCTAAATTCATGGAACCTTGCCAAGACCGACTCATTTGCATGACAACTGATAGCGGCAGCAACATGATCAAAGCTCTGAAGGACAATGCGTGGCCCAACCTCCAGTGCTTTGGACACAGATTGCACAATGCTATCGGTAAGTCTAAATAATGGCTTTGAATTTAGTGATATTTTTTCCATTCTCAAGACAATAAATGCATCCTGTAATTAATACATTATATCAAGCCAATATTTTGACCAAATGTGCATTTAAATCTTGAAGTTCGCTCTGTATGTATCTATCTATTTATCTAATAGTGTTATACATTCTTTGTGTGTGTGTGTGTGTGTGTGTGTGTGTGTGTGTGCCCTTTGTGCATGTGCATTCATATTTTGCAATAATTGTAGCAAGACAACAAGTTTGTGAATGTAGTGTTAACACTAAAATGTATTTGATTTATGTATTCATTTACTACAGAGAATGGTGTGAAGGACCCACGGATAGTTCGTGCTATCGGGGTATGCAAAAAGGCTGTCTCTGCCTTTTCTTACAGCTGGAAAAAAAGAAGAGACATGACTGAAGTACAGGCAGAGCTTGGTCTACCCACTCATCAGCTGATAACGGAGTCCCCGACCAGATGGGGTTCACGCCAAAGGATGATAGAGAGATTTCTCGAACAAGAGAAGGCTGTAGTCCGTGTCCTGGGTTCGGACAAGAAAAGTCGCCATCTTGTGCCCACTTGGCAAGATCTGGATGTGTTGGAGTCAACAAATAAAGCAGTAAAATCCCTCCAGGAATTCACTGATGCACTCTCCGGGGAGTCTTATGTCAGTGTTTCCTACATTAAACCAGTGCTCCATCTGTTCAAAACCAGTCTCCTACAGCCAGAGGAGGAAGACACAGAGCTCACGAAAACAATAAAAGGAAATATCATGCAGTACCTTGACGAGAAATACAGCGACCCTGTAAAAGATGAAATCTTGGACATGTGCTCACTGGTTGACCCAAGGTTCCGCACAACCTACATTGACCCAGACAATGTGGAACAGGTCAAAAGCAGAGCTCTTGCTGAGCTGATGTCTCCTGCCAACAACAGTACACCACAGCAGCCTTGCACAGCTGTACAGGTGCGCCAAGAAGATGCACAGCCTCCACCAAAGTAGAAGATGACTTTAGCAGCCTTCTTCAAAAATAATGCAGTGTCATCTCCCAACCAGTCAGAGGAAGAAAAGATAGAGACCGAGCTCAAATCCTACTTATTGACCCCTGACGTAGACCCAGACACCAATCCTCTTGAGTGGTGGAAGCGCCACCAACCAAATTTTCCTAGACTAAGTGTCCTGGCAAAAAAATACCTCTCAATCCCAGCAACAAGTGCGCCCTCAGAGAGGGTTTTCAGTGTCGGGGGGGCCATTGTTACATGCCACCGGGCATGTCTAAAGCCAGAGGTCGTAGACAGGCTAGGGTCAGAAAATCGATTTAAATCGGAAATCTGATTTTTGGTGAAGAAATCTGGGATTTTTTTTTTAGGCAATATCGCCCAGCCCTAACCCAAAATGCACGACACAAAGATTAGTTTCCAAACTACAGGTTTTACTCACGGAAACATAAAACACGAGGCACAAGGTGCATGCCAACAGAAACAATGATCGAGCAAGGAACTGAACCAAGGCAACGACTTAAATGCACATGATTAAAAGACACAGGTGGGCAAGGAACAAGGTAGCACATTGGACAAGACAACAATCAACCTCAAACTAATAACTTCACCCAGGTGGGCAGGGAACAAGGTAATGATGAGGACGGTAGGCGGGACTCAGATGAGGGGCGGAGACACAGAATCACAAGACAAGAGAAACCAAACTGAAGCACATGGAAGACTACAAACAAACACAGGAAGTTCAAGCCCAGGAGATACCATTGGAAAAACCAACATAAAAGTCCAACACATGAAACACAAACCCAGAACCCTAACAGTAATCCAGAACCCTGACAATCTCACTATCTTCACCTTCTCTCAGATTTCACCTCCTCCCCTACCCTTCCTCCCTCCCTCACTGCTGATGACTCCGTTACCTACTTTACCCAGAAGGTGAAGGACCTTAGCTCCTCTTTTACCCCTGCCACCACCCTCCCTCCGCCCCCCCCCACCTCTGTCTTTACCCACTTTATCCCTCCCTCCTCCGAAGGGGTCAATAGAATAGTTACGTCCAACCTCGCCACCACCTGCCCCCTTGACCCTACCCCTTCCTCACTGCTCCAGGCCGTCTCGAGGGACATCCTAGCAATTCCCTCCTCCCTTATCAACTCGTCCCTCACTCCAGGCATTGTTCCAGCGTCTTTCCAGTCTGCCACAATAAAGCCTCTCAAGAAGCCGACCCTTGACACCACCGACAACCAGAAGTTCAGCAGCGCTCGACACCGTGAACCACCAGATCCTTCTCACCACTTTCGCCGAACATGGCATTGCTGAATTTGCACTATGCTGGTTCACATCCGAATTGCACCTATCAGGTAACATGGAATGGCTCCTTGTCCAAACCCTGCACGCTTTAACACGGCTTCTCATCTCCCTCTATATCACATCTCTGGGCTCTGTAATTACATCATACGACTTTTCCTATCACTGCTACATTGACAACCCTCAGCTGTTCCACTCTTTCCCCTGCTCTGATGAAACCCTGAATGCAAAATGCATATCAGAATGTCTAGCAGACGTCAACACTCAACTGACAACTGCCCATCAAATGAGGCTTAACCTCAACAAGACTGAGCTCCTCCTAATGCCAGGGAAAGATTGCCCACATATGGACATACTGGTCACTGTCGAGAACATCACTGTATCTCCTTGTCCACCTGCTAGAAACCTCGGTGAGGTACTGGACAATCAGTTATACTGCACCGCAAACATCACCACGGTTGCCTGATCCTGCATATTTGCCCTCTTCAACATCTGCAGGACCTGGCCCTTCCTCACAAGGGTCAGCGTATCCACACACGTATGGTCAGACCACACACGCCTGCGCGAGCGCTCTGATGAACCTCAGCTGGACGTCTGGTACCGCCATCGTAATAGCAGACAAAGGTCGATCAGCGAAGACACAACTCTTCTCTCTTTTGGCACCGTAGTGGTGGAACGAGCTCCCTGCCAACGTCATCACCGCAGAGTCGCTCACCAGCTTCCGCAAAAGACTCAAAACTCACCTGTTAGAGTTCACCTAGACTCTGCATAGTCATCCAGTCCCCCCCTCCCACTATTGTATGTTGTACGTCCTCGCACTTAATGTATGCACTTAATGTACGTTGTATTATTCATAGTACTTAAAATGTGTAGCATCTGCAGTAGCTAGCTATCACTGCTGTGTATGTGAAATGGGTTAGCCTAGCGATTGTTACTACTAGGTTCTATGAACATCCTTACTATACCGACAGAGATATATTGTTGTTTCACTTCTTATGAAAAATTGTAAGTCTCTTTCGATAAAAGCGTCTGCTAAATGCCCTAAATGTAAATGTTAATTTAATGCTCCAAAGGGTCGATGAGGATGAGGAGATCCGCCCTGACCCAAATTTATAGAACTCAAGAAACAAAGAAAAGGGAACCCTAGCAGAAAGACTTTGGCCTCTACAGATCAGGGCCCGGTTTCCCGATTCCCGGTTTCCGCGCTACAAAAACTCCTACATTTAGACTTATCAAAGCTATTTACCTCTACAGGCGTGGTTCCCGAACGGTCTCTTAGGAGTTTTCTTAAGAAACACTCTTTACGTTGTTCGTAAACGGCGCTGTCCAGAAAGAATGTGCTGACATCGATTTTCCATTTCATGCGCAGGTACATGACAAAAAAATCAAAATCCTTCTTGTAGGCCTAAACATTTAGTTAACCATGGGCAAACATAGCATGGCCTACACTGATTTAAAAAATATATAGAAAAATAGACAATTTGAAATGAAAACTAAATTTGTAATCGTTTATTTCGCTTATTAAATAATACTGTTGTATGCTGAGACTGCTTTGCTTTTTGTTACCTGTAGTGGTCTGTGTGCGGGGTTTTGCTAAATGTCAAGGGAAAAAAGTATTTTGACCCCTTATTACATTCACTTGTTCCTTATAATGGTTTATTCATTACCTAGTATAATTTCCTTAATTTAGAAGACAGTTTGGTTCATTTTTGATTTATAAAATGAATACAATATTTTTTTGAAGTTGCGTGTTTTTGAAATTATTGGAAGCGAGTGGAGCTGACCTCGCCTTGCTGTACTCACGGCCAAACAAAGAACAGCCGAGACAACATCCTTATTAAAATAAGTTGTTTCATTTGGCCTCAATTGGCTACGGATGCGAACTGTTTCCCGAAACCTTCTTAAAGCCTTCTTAACGCTACATCATTCGTAACCTCTTCTTTAAGTTCTTCACTTGTTTCCCGAAACGTTCTTTGCTACGAATCTCTTTGGTACGTCGTTTGTTGATAAGGTTGGTCTGAAGCGCTCACAGAACCTGGTCAGCTCTACCGTAGTGATGGTTCAGCTCCAGACGCTAGCCTGGTTAGGTGGGTCTGAAGCGCTCACAGAACCTGGTCAGCTGTACCGTAGTGATGGTTCAGCTCCAGACTCTAGCCTGGTTAGGTGGGTCTGAACCTGGTCAGCTCTACCGTAGTGATGGTTCAGCTCCAGAAGCTAGCCGCCGCCGCTGTACCTTTAGAGTCCCCGTAGTGCACGGAGCGGCCACATTGACGTGTTGTGTTTCACCAATGGTTTTACGTCATTCATGAAGAAAATAATTGCTGGAAACAAAATATTATGTGCATGCATTTCAAGGCTAAGCTTTAGCGGCCTATTCAACATCAAAAGTAGCCCAGGTATATTATCATGTCATTTAATTAGCCCATTTAGGCCTAGTCAATGTCAAGGCATGCACAATTCTGCAAGCAATTTGTGAAATTTTGCAAATTGACGAACAATTAGGCTCTGAGTGGCTAAGATTTCATAAATGGACGCCGGTGACGGTTGTGAACGGTGGCAAAACTATGGCAGCGAAACAACGCATCCTTGTGCTGAATCAACGACGTCGCCGTCCTCGGAGTCGTTTAGTTCAAGTAAATCATTCAATAAGGCTAAACTTTAGCCATATTGATATCGTAACAGACCCGGCTATATTGCAAAAGCTTTGCCTATTATAGCAACAAACACGGCAATTGCTTCATTTGATTGGGCCTACGCTTGCAAGACCAACGTGTCAGAACTTGTCACTGACTCCTGGGAGCGCTGCGCTCTTCCGCAGTAGGGAGCATGATATAAGTTGTGGGGGATGGCCTTGGGCTGAGTAAGGCTTCTGTGTGGAGATTAGGGCTGGCCCGAATGTCATTTTTCAGGCTTCGAATACTCGTTGGTTTTTCCGAGCGAATATTCGAATACTCGTTCCAGAAAAAAACACAATCAAAAACAACATTAATAATCCCTATATACTCCCTGGAACCGATTTTGACAGTATCTGCATATTTTGTTGAAGATTTAATAGCTTTTGGACGTTAATTAGTAGGCCTAAGTAGGTTGAAGTTCCTTAGTTTTTCCCTGTGAAAGCGAACAGCTGTTGCTCCGTTTCCAAATCAGCTGTTCTCTGCCATCTCAGCCCTTACGGGAGCTTTTCAATTCATCCTGGAACGTGCATCTTTTCAGGGAATTTGTACAATAAATCCATAACAAATACCGAATATTGATTTTCTTATGTGTCCATATTATATTCATTATATTGACCGGGTATTCCCAAGACGCTCACGCTATGCAGCAAGCCAGTCACAGTTGATTGGCGCGGCGCTGTACAGCGAACGTAAACAAACAACTAAGCTAAGGTTTTAAGTATTACTTTTCCTCCAGAGATTCCGCTAATGTTGTGTTATAAAGTAAAGGGGAACAAGATATCTATTCTTCCTCCACCTCTCTCACTTCTCTGCTTGGTGTCGCTGACGCTTATAGTTTGCCTCCCTCGCTCTGGTAACGTCACGTACGTGAAAAAAAACTAAACGAAGCTCCGAATACTGATTTAAGCTTGGAATACTAATTTTCCGAACGAGTATTCGAATATTCGAATAATTCGGGCCAGCCCTAGTGGAGATGTGTCCATGTGGTCACAATGCCCTTTTCCGCCACGCCAGGGATTTCAGGTGGTGGTGGACGACAGAGGGCTCATCCTCGACCCGGTGGAGAGGTGGCCTGGCAGCACCGTGGTAGCTTTGACTGGGTGGGTGGGTTTGGCCAGAGTGTAATCCTTGGGGACAGTGGCTCCCCCCCCCGAACCTACCTTATGACCCTTGTTACCATTCCGCGAAACATTCTAATGCCGCGCATATACAAACCCGCCTAATTGTTGAGCGGACAATTGGTAGACCTGGTAGACCCGCCCATTCTGCCGGCGATTTGAGTTTGCCCTGCAGAAGGGTCTTGAGAAGAGCAATACATTTCTTTCCAGTTTCTATACGTTTTTGCGGGAGACAATCACCAAGTTGGCTTTTCCCCCTGGCGTGCTATTGGCGGGTTTAACACAATGTCGACAGGGAAGCGACGGCAAGCAGCCAACTGCGTACAGTCATTTGAACTTGGCCCATTGATCACGCCTCTTGTGCTGAAGAAAATGACAGTGCATGAAGCGCAGTAATGGTGGTGACCGCCATGCTCCACAACATGGCAGTTCGAGGAGGACGATGAGGAAGGGGAAGAAGAGGGAGAAGAGGAAATTTGTATCCCGAGGCCTCCCCGGCCGCACTAGGCGCTGCGGGGGTTGCTGCAAGCCATTTAAGGATTGCAAATGTTTTTGTTTTGGGTTGCTCTCATAGTAGATGTTAACCAATGGCACACTAGACTGAAATACATCAGTAATTTATTGAGTTTGCTGGTCACTCAGCTCTGATTGCAAAGCAGTTAGACACTATTATAAAAACATACGGTATGCTACAACATTTTGTCCAAGTAGCCTAGGTGTTTTAGCCTAGCAGGATAGACATGCAGGATGGCAGGATAGGCCAAGTTGCTTAATTGTTCATTCCAAGTTTGCATCCGTAGCCAATCGAGGCCAAATGAAGCAGCATGTTTGAATTCAGGATGTTGTCATGGCTGCTCTTTGATTGGGCCCTGGGTACAGTACGGAGAGGTCAGCTGCTCTTTGATTGGGCACTGGGTACAGTAAGGAGAGGTCAGCTGCTCTTTGATTGGGCGGTGGGTACAGTACGGAGAGGTCAGCTGCTCTTTGATTGGGCGGTGGGTACAGTACGGAGAGGTCAGCTGCTCTTTGATTGGGAGATGGGTACAGTACGGAGAGGTCAGCTGCTCTTTGATTGGGCGGTGGGTACAGTAAGGAGAGGTCAGCTGCTCTTTGATTGGGCGGTGGGTACAGTAAGGAGAGGTCAGCTGCTCTTTGATTGGGAGGTGGGTACAGTAAGGAGAGGTCAGCTGCTCTTTGATTGGGCCCTGGGTACAGCAAGGAGAGGTCAGCTGCTCTTTGATTGGGCCCTGGGTACAGCAAGGAGAGGTCAGCTCCAATCGCTTCTAATAATTTCCAAAATTCCCAACTTAAAAAAATATTGTATTTATTTTACAAACCAGAAGGAACAAAACTGTCTTCTAAATGAAGGAAACTATACTGGGAAACGAATAAACCATAATAAGAAACGTGTGAGCGTAACAAGCGGTCAAAATACTTTTTCCAACCACCGCCTCTGTCCCTTGACATTTAGCGTGCACCTGACGGACACACGCTGGCCGAGCGGTGCACACACGGACCCTACAGGTAACAACAGAACCCTACAGGTAACAACAGACCCCTACAGGTAACAACAGACCCTACAGGTAACAACAGTCCCCTACAGGTAACAACAGACCCTACAGGTAACAACAGACCCCTACAGGTAACAACAGACCCTACAGGTAACAACAGACCCCTACAGGTAACAACAGACCCTACAGGTAACAACAGACCCTACAGGTAACGACAGACCCCTACAGGTAACAACAAGACACCTACAGGTAACAACAAGACACCTACAGGTAACAACAAGACCCTACAGGTAACAACAGACCCCTACAGGTAACAAGAAGAGACCCCTACAGGTAACAACAGACCCCTACAGGTAACAACAGACCCCTACAGGTAACAACAGACCCCTACTGGTAACAACAGACCCTACAGGTAACAACAGACCCCTACGGGTAACAACAGACCCCTACGGGTAACAACAGACCCCTACAGGTAACAACAGACCCCTACAGGTAACAACAGACCCCTACAGGTAACAACAGACCCCTACAGGTAACAACAGACCCCTACTGGTAACAACAGACCCTACAGGTAACAACAGACCCCTACGGGTAACAACAGACCCCTACGGGTAACAACAGACCCCTACAGGTAACAACAGACCCCTACAGGTAACAACAGACCCTACAGGTAACAACAGACCCCTACAGGTAACAACAGACCCTACAGGTAACAACAGACCCCTACAGGTAACAACAGACCCTACAGGTAACAACAGACCCTACAGGTAACGACAGACCCCTACAGGTAACAACAAGACACCTACAGGTAACAACAAGACACCTACAGGTAACAACAAGACCCTACAGGTAACAACAGACCCCTACAGGTAACAAGAAGAGACCCCTACAGGTAACAACAGACCCCTACAGGTAACAACAGACCCCTACAGGTAACAACAGACCCCTACTGGTAACAACAGACCCTACAGGTAACAACAGACCCCTACGGGTAACAACAGACCCCTACGGGTAACAACAGACCCCTACAGGTAACAACAGACCCCTACAGGTAACAACAGACCCCTACAGGTAACAACAGACCCCTACAGGTAACAACAGACCCCTACTGGTAACAACAGACCCTACAGGTAACAACAGACCCCTACGGGTAACAACAGACCCCTACGGGTAACAACAGACCCCTACAGGTAACAACAGACCCCTACAGGTAACAACAGACCCCTACAGGTAACAACAGACCCCTACAGGTAACAACAAGACCCCTACAGGTAACAACAGACCCCTACAGGTAACAACAGACCCCTACAGGTAACAACAGACCCCTACAGGTAACAACAGACCCCTACAGGTCTGTTGTTGTGGTAACAACAGACCCTACAGGTAACAACAGACCCCTACAGGTAACAACAGACCCCTACAGGTAACAACAAGACCCCTACAGGTAACAACAGACCCCTACAAGTAACAACAGACCCCTACAGGTAACAAAAAGCAAAGGAGTCTCAGCATGAACACTAAATAAACTAAATAAAGCTGAATAAACTATTCAAAATGTACCTTTCATTTCAAAATGTCTATTTTCATTTCATTTCATTTAATGCTATATTTATTATACAGGAAAGTATTAAAAGTAACAAAGTTACAATATAAAACGGGCCTGTCTCAGTAAAATAGCTGATTTTCAGCAGGTTCCTGTTCTGCAGCACATACAGCATGTAACAAGGACAAGGCACCTCGCACGTCACATTTACATACAACCAGGGCTGTAGTGGTCAAATTAGAGGTGGGTAAACTATGAATTTTTTGATCAGACCGACCTCGACACAACGCAACGCAAAGTGTAGCCTGGCTATATTCCATTATGTTATCAATTAAAGTCATATTAAATCAATCAATGACAGTCAATGAATGTGTTTGTAGTTTATTCAAGTTATTCAAATTTCAACAGTAAAGAAAAGTATGTGTAGATTAAGAACTATATCTATGGCATGTGTTTATGTGTGTGTATTAGAATGCATGCTTTTCACAGTAGTACCCAGAGGGCCTCCTTGTCCTCCACGTCAGGTCCTGCCTTGCAGGGGCGTGTTCTGGAGTTCATGGCTCCCCTGTGCTTCACCAGCCAGGACTTCACATACGGGTTGGATTGAACTTTGTGGTGGCTGAGTGGTGGGCCATTCAGTTGAATAAACATCAAGGACGACACTGTGACCAAGTGCAGACTGCATCTCAGGGGGCACACTATGATGTTCATTAAGCTGAACCCCCTCTCACACTCAGCAGTGCTAACTGGAATGAGATGGTCGATATTCAGGAGTGGTGCAAGGTTTTCTGGAATGATGCTTGAGTTATCCTTAAAATCCCTATAGCCTTCAAGAATTTTTCTGTCATCAAGTCTGAACCTTTGGGCAAGTTGTTTCAACTTGGATTCCACATACTGCTCCTCTAGGGAACAGGCCAGTTTGCTGGGAAAATAACTTTAAAGAAAATAAATAATAAAATAAAAATATTTATAATATATAAAATACAAATATTTATAAATATTTATATTTTTATTGGTTTAACCGCCAACCGCCCGAATTTAATTAAAATATATTTTTTTGTCGCGTCATCCGCCCGATCCACGGTTCAGCCGCGGAGTCCACGGCTGCAACCCAACCGCCAACATCGCATCTCCAAATTGAGGCTTTAACATAGCGACCAAGCTATAGCGAAGTTGATACGCCGAAACCGGAGTTTAATATGGATAGTAAAACTCTGACTGACTTTCACTCATTTTGACGTGGGCAGTACACGGATAGCATGACTACGCATTGGCCAATCTGAATGCTCGTAGTCACTTAATAGTTCGTCAAGTAAAATTGATTTATAAATCACAAAAACAACTCATGTGAATTGATCATCTTGAGTCTTACTTTGTACTTGAGGCCTTTTTCGGGCATATGTTTGAGTGGGAGCACTCGAAGGTCTCTTCAAAAATCGCCTAATATCCATGGCTAATTAATGACAGGTAGGTAGGCAGGCATGATAATCCACAACGCGCAGGGCCATGTGTTTACATACTTCCTGTTTACATATTTTCCTGGATCCTGATTGGTGTCGCTGCCGCAGCCGCAAGGCACTGATTGGAGGGTAACAGACCATAATAGCATAGGCCTACAGCGCAGATGAAAATGATTCAGATTACAGCGTTTATTTGTTCAACAATATGAAACCTTGTCTTAGGTGTTTTAAAATGATGCTGAATTTATTTCCGATTATTCCAACGGCAGAATACAAGGCACAGGGAACTTTGAGGTGCGTAAACGCTATTTAGAGGTGCGTAAACGCTATTTCCTAAATTCCAGAGGTGCGTAAACGGCGTTTACGTGCGTTTACCCTCCACTACAGCCCTGCATACAACACATAACAGGGACATAGCACGTCGGACATCAGTAGGAAAATCATATAGACAGCGGACTGAGCACAGACAGTGATCTATATAAGTCAGTGTTTGTAAGTGTATGTGTTGTGGAGTAACAGTTTATACGTTTTTTTGAACTGTGATGGATTGTAATGCTCTAATGTGATGGGGAATGCCATTCCAGACTGGTGAAGGTATGGGTGAAGGACCTCTGCCCATAGCCGTTATGTATGCGGGCACTGGGTGGAGGGCCATGGAGACAGATCTAGTGACTCGCACTTGGGGCATGTTATGTGTTGGCAAGAGGGAGATGAGTGTTTGTGAGGTGCTGTGTTGGAGTTGAAAATAAAATGTCATAGCATGACTGTAAATACAATTTTAAAAGGACAGAGGATGTGATTGAGTGAGTGCAGTGCATTGGTGTGTCCATTTTGGAAGATTGCTGTGGATCTTTAAAGCTCGGTTTCATCAATAATCATCAAGTCAGACAACTTTGTAAACAGAAAATAAATAGCCTAATTTGAACGGCTGCGACAGATGTAATTAAGGATGTGATAAGGATTTCGAGCAATGGTGGACAGGTGGTCTCATCTCATCTCATCTTCATCCGCTTATCCGGGGTCGGGTCGCGGGGGGATCAGCTCAAGCAGGGGGCCCCAGACTTCCCTTTCCCGGGCCACATTGACCAGCTCTGACGGGGGGATCCTGAGGCATTCCCAGGCCAGTGTTGATATATAATCTCTCCACCTAGTCCTGGGTCTTCCCCGAGGTCTCCTCCCCACTGGACGTGCCTGAAACACCTCCCAAGGGAGGCGCCCAGTGGGCATCCTTACCAGATGCCCGAACCACCTCAGCTGACACCTTTCTAAGTAAAGGAGCAGCGGCTCTAATCCGAGTTCCTCACGGATGGCTGAGCTTCTCACCCTATCCCTAAGGGAGACGCCAGCCACCCTTCTGAGAAAACTCATCTGGGCCGCTTGTACCCGCAATCTCGTCACATCTCATCACCCAACCCTCATGACCATAGCTGAGGATAGGAACGAAGATCGACCGGTAGATCGAGAGCTTTGCCTTGCGGCTCAGCTCTCTTTTCGTAACAACGGTGCGGTAAAGCGAACGCAATACCGCCCCCGCTGCTCCGATCCTCATCCCAGCCGCTTCACACTCGGCCGCCAGCCGATCCAGTGAGTGGTGAAGGTCACAGGCCGATGATCCAATGAGGACCGAATCATCTGCAAAAAGCAGTGACGAGATCCTCAGACCACCGAACTGCAACTTGTTCCTCTTCAATCTGAG
This sequence comes from Gadus macrocephalus, assembly GCF_031168955.1. NCBI lineage: Eukaryota > Metazoa > Chordata > Actinopteri > Gadiformes > Gadidae > Gadus > Gadus macrocephalus. The sequence continues at coordinate 407,144 of NC_082403.1, forward strand.
GTTCTCCGTATATAATAAATATATAAATATAGATAAATATGTATGTATATACATACATATTTATATATATATATATATATATATATATATATATATGTAAATTTATTCATGTATATATGTAAAAACGAAATCCAGTACGTCATGGACTTGCGTGCAAAGCTCCACTCACTCAGGGTAATGTCACGTGAGCATTTGCACCAAGCCCAGGAGAATCAGAAACGCCTGTACGACAGAGGGACTAGATTACGCGATCTTGCACCGGGGGATAAGGTCCTCGTTCTGTTGCCCACCTCTAGCACCAAATTACTCGCGAAGTGGCAAGGGCCCTTTGTGGTCACACGGCGGGTTGGGGACGTGGATTACGAGGTGGCGCGCACGGACAGGGGCGAAAGCAAGCAGGTCTACCACATCAACCTCCTAAAGAGGTGGAACGATGCGGTCCCTGTCGCGTTTGCGTCGACGTTACCGGAGAAGGAGGAGTTTGGGCCGGACGTCCCTAGCCTAGGCCCCACCCCCCCGGTCGGTCAGGGCGAGGGTCTCGTAGAGAGTCAGGCACGGGACGTTGCCGGTCTACAACTCCGGTTCGCCGACGTATTTTCGCCCCTGCCCGGTCGCACCCCTCTGATTACTCACAACATCGAGACGCAGCCAGGTTTAACGGTGCGGACACGCCCCTACAGGCTGCCCGTCCACAAACAAGATGTGGTACGGCGCGAATTGGCAACCATGTTGGAGTTGGGCGTGGTCGAGGAGTCTCACAGTGACTGGTGCAGTCCCGTCGTGCTGGTGGGGAAGCCGGACGGGTCTGTCCGGTTCTGTGTAGATTACCGTAGGGTGAATGCGGTGTCAAAGTTCGATGCCTACCCAATGCCTTGGATCGACAAGCTAGTGGACCGGCTTGGCATGGCCAAATATTATACGACCCTGGACTGCACAAAGGGCTACTGGCAGATTCCGTTGTCTCCAGCAGCCCGGGAAAAAACAGCCTTCTCCATTCCGCTCGTTCTCTACCAGTTTAAGGTGCTTCCGTTCGGGTTGTTCGGGGCCCCGGCCACGTTTCAGCGGCTGATGGACCGGGTGTTACGGCCCCACGCCGCGTATGCTGCTGCCTACATCGATGACATCGTTATCTATAGCGGAACGTGGGAGCAGCATGTGCGGCAGGTGGCGGCCATCCTTCAGTCGCTGAGACGGGCGGGGCTCACGGCCAACCCGAAGAAGTGCGTGATCGGGCGGAGGGAGATTCAATATCTGGGGTTCCACCTGGGGCGGGGGAAGGTCCGGCCGCAGGTCGGTAAGACGGCGGCGGTCGCGGCCTCCCCTCGGCCCAGGACCAAAAAGGAGGTGAGGCGGTTCCTGGGACTGGCGGGCTACTATCGGCAGTTCGTACCGAACTTCTCCGACCTGGCCAGCCCCTTGACCGACCTCACCCGTAAGAGAGCCCCAGATACAGTCCAGTGGTCGGAGCCATGTCAGGTGTCGTTTGAGGCTATTAAAACAGCCCTCTGTCGGTCCTGTGTGCTCCTAACGTTGATCTCCCTTTTTCCCTGCAGACGGACGCGTCGGATAGGGGGTTGGGCGCGGTCCTGACCCAGCAGGTGGAGGGGGTCGACCGCCCGGTGCTGTACCTGAGCCGGAAACTATCAGACCGGGAGGGTCGGTACAGCACGGTGGAGAAGGAGTGCCTCGCCATCCGGTGGGCGGTCGGCGCCCTCCGCTACTACCTGCTGGGACGCGCGTTCACCCTCTACTCCGACCACGCCCCCCTCCAGTGGCTCCACCGCATGAAGGACGTCAACGCGAGGATCACCCGGTGGTACCTCGCGTTGCAGCCCTTTAATTTTCAGGTCGTGCACAGGCCTGGGGCGCAGATGGCCGTGGCGGACTTCCTCTCCCGCTCTGGGTGGGGGGAGTGAGATGGCGGCCGGATGTGACCCCGGCCTGTGTCGGGCGGTGGGGGTGTGTGGGGGGACGTGCGACGTCTGGCCTGCAGGGGGAGTATGGGCAGGTTGGGAGAGCACCGGATTGGCTGGGGGGATTGGACCTGAGTGCGGGCAGGTGTCGGCACTCAGGCCAATCAGGGAGTGTTTGTATTTATGTGCCTGCTTTTGTCTTGTAGTGAGAGGGGAATCCAGGAAGGATTGGCAGCAGAAAGGAGCCGATCGCCAACGGAGATCGCGTCGAGCAAAATATAATTTACACTTGATCGAATTGTCTTTGGTTACACGTTTGAAAAGACAATAAAAGAACTTCCTGGTGGAAGAAGCAAGAACCTGTGTCCAGCGCTACATTGACCCGTTACAATCGCGATCTAGACTCTGATGTGATGTTTGGTGTAGCCTGTGTCACGGGGTGCTTAGTGTTGGGCACCGATTGGGTGTGTAAGCCCCGCCCTTTTTGGTGATTCACCTTTACTTACAGGTAACAGGTGGTGGGTTGTTTGAATGAGTTGGCGGGTGTAGAAGGACACATTTTTTGACCGTGGTCTATGTCGTGTTTGTTGCAAACCCTAAGTTGTGTACAATAAAAGCTGAAACTCGAAATACTGAACTCGCGTACTGAACATCTATCTACCCTCGTCAAAGTGGATCCATGCGAAATCGCGCTGGATGCCACAACATATATATTTATATTTATATTTATAAATAAATATGATCTGCTGCAAATTTTGGAGTACCGGGCCCAATATTTGTCTTTCCATTTGTGATGCAAAAACAACACAAAGGTTATTCCTCTACACACACGCACCCACACACGCACATAGCACACACACGCAGCGGGTATAAAGTCCTGTCTGGTCGCTAGGATCCACATCTACAGACCACAGGAGCTCAGGTACGTACCTTAATACGTCATACATGAGAATCCATCACATATGTCCTGACAGTGTGTGTGTGTGTGTGTGTAGGTCTCTCAACATGAAGCTGATAATCTCCATGTTCGTTGCTGCCATATTGCTCCATGAAGTCGAAGGTAATGTCGTTCCCTCGTTCCCTTCTGTCTCTTAATCACCCAAATCTTCATTTGAGTGATTAAACATATTTTAACCTCACTTAGCACTTCAGCACTCACCGTATTTTCTGCAGGACATGTGTTTTCTAGTTAATCCATGTGGTTGAATCAATGGCGGAGTAACGTTCACAGTGATGAGGTTTGAGTCCTGTTGACTGGGTCTTTTCGTCTCCTCCTCTCCAGGTTGTCCTCCAGACTCCGACCTCGTGGAGCTGACTCCCATCAAGCCGCTCAACCTCACGGCCTTCACGCTGTGCCTGAGCTTCGCCACGGAGCAGTTTGAAGGGACGAACGAGGTCATCCTCTTCGACTACTACAAGGATCAACCCAACGAGCTCAACGTGTGGCGGGAGACGGACGGCAGGTGGGTTGCGTGATTCCAAATGTTCCCTGAAAAGTTACGGCGTCCATGAAATCATTCCTGAATGACTGCCCTTTATTCGTGTGGAATTCATTAAAAATTCCAAACACAAGAGGAAACCTAGGATCATTTTAACAAAACGTATGTAGGGTAAAAATTGATTTGTGATAGCGTATGAAACAATTAATTACTACAAAACAAAGACGTTCTTGATCACCCCTCAGAACATGGATTCTGATTGCCTCTCTTCTATCGTTTAATGATGTCATTAGCCATGTTTCAATTTAATTTTAAAGCAAATGGGGCAAAAATAGAATGCTAACTGTCGCCTTTCGCTTTCCCGTTCGGGAGTGAATAAGCAAGGCTGCGAAAAGCCTAGTTTGGTTAGGACTTGGCGGTACGGGCTATGCTGCACACAGCAGTAGTACCCAGTAGAAGAAGTAGAGGCTGCATTGCGAGCATTTCATTTCATATTATTTCTGGTAGATTGGGCCATTCCATTGCTGTTTTCCATCTATAATAACAATAATAATTGATTGAATTTATATAGCGCTTTTCTAGACACTGAAAGACGTTTTACAGTGAAGGGGGGACCTCACTAACCACCACCAGTGTGTAACGCCCACATGGGTGATGCATGGCAGCCAATCGGCACCAGAACGCTCACCACGCACCAGCTTGAGGTGGAGAGTGAGGGAATTAATGAATCAGCCCATTATACAGGAGGACGATTAGGGGGCCAGATTGAATGAGCCTGGTTGGGCAGATTCAGCCCGGACACCAGGGACACTCAGTGTTACGTCTCCTCCGATGGAAGGCGTCTTCCACAGCACAGTGACCCCTCACTGCGCTGGGGCATCGGGCTTGATGTTCTAGCCAGAGGGAAGAGTGCCACCTACTGGCCACCACCAAACACCGCTTCCAGCAGCAACTCAGTTTTCCCAGTTGGTCTCCGATCCAAGTTCTAACCAAGCCCACACCTGCGTAGCTTCAGAGATTCAGCTAAGGCAGGGTCTCCATTGGTCTCAAGTGTCTGTCATGGTTTTCTCATGGATGAGAGGAATACTTTAGCCTCCTCAGCAGCGTTCTGGGGTCTCCGTTAACTTTGAGGAGCAGTGAACTCACACACATGATCCTCTGAGCCGATACCCGTCCACATGTGTGTTCACGGCGTGTTTGTTGGTCTTTAAGGTTGAAGCTCAGCTCACCAACCCTGCATTTTGAGGTTGATTACTAATAAACCAACCCTGCAACATGAGGTTGATTACTAATAAATTAACCCTGCATCGTGACGTTGATTACTAATAAATGAACCCTGCATCATGACGTTGATTACTCATGAAGCCACCCTAGTCTCAACGCTCTTCGGCCGATCGTGTTTGAAATACATCGGGGCGACGACAGACGGGCAGTAGGGTCAACAAACCGACCAATAACAATTTGTGGATCTGATTGCTGGAGGCGGAGTCTAACCCTCTGGAGGCGAGGCGATACTGACCGGGGGGGGGGGGGGGCACATCATGTTCACTGACAGATTAACAGGGGGCGATTCTGGGCAGTTGGTAACTGTCCAACTATCCAACTGTGCCGATTAATCCATTTGTTTATTTAGTTGGAACAAAAACCTTCAATACAACAAAACAGCTTCGCTACTGGCTTCATTAGCTATACTAGCTATGCTAGCTTCAATGGCTATTCCAGCTTCTCTAGCTGTACCAGCTCCACTAGCTATACTACCTTCACTAACTTTACCACCTACACAAGCTTCACTATCTATACTAGCTACATTAGCTACACTATCTTCAATGAGTGTTCTAGCTTAACTTGCTATTTTAGCATCAATAGCTATCCTAGCTTCACAAGCTATCCCAACTATCCTAGCTTCACTAGTCATCCTTGCTTCACTAGCTATCCTAGATATCCTAGCTTCACTAGCTATCCTAGCTTCACTACCTATCCTAGCTTCACTAGCTATCCTACCTATCCTAGCTTCACAAGCTCTCCTAGCTATCGTAGCATCAATAGCTATCCAAGCTTCACCGTCTATGCTTACTGTCCTAGCTCCACTAGCGATCCTAGCTTCACTAGCTATCCTAGCTTCACTAGCTCCAGTGACCTCAGCGCCTCACCGCGATCAGTAGGAATCTGCTTCAGATGTCCTCTAGCTAGCAGGCTGACCTGTAGCGACCTTTCTCTCCCTACCTTCCTTTTTCCTTTCTTCATCCCTCTCTCCCTTCCTCCCTCCCTCTCTCTCCCTCTGTCTCTCCCTCCCTCCCTTCCTCTCTCTCTCTCCCTCCCTCCCTCCCTCCCTCCCTCCCTCCCTCCCTCCCACCCTCTCTCTCTCCCTCCCTCCCTCCCTCTCTCTCTCTCTCTCTCTCTCTCTCTCTCTCTCTCTCTCTCTCTCTCTCTCTCTCTCTCTCTCTCTCTCTCTCTCTCTCTCTCTCTCTCTCTCTCTCTCTCTCTCCCTCCGTCTTTCCCTCCCTCCCTCTCTCTCCCTCCGTCTCTCCCTCCCTCCCTTCCTCTCTCTCTCTCCCTCCCTCCCTCTCTCTCTCCCTCCGTCTCTCCCTCCCTCCCTCCCTCTCTCTCCCTCCGTCTCTCCCTCCCTTCCTTCCTTTTTCCTTCCTCCC
>NC_082403.1:415254-434591 GCF_031168955.1 Gadus macrocephalus
TGGCCAGCACGTTATAGAGCGCGCGGATCTCCGGTGTGATGGTGTCCACCTGAACCCCCACGCCGTCTGGTTGGATCCAGGGCCCCCCAGGAGGGCCTGTCGCGCGCGAGTCCCGGCCACCCGTGCCCAGCCGACGGGTGTGGTTGTAGGACCAGATGGTCCCGGGGAGGAACCGGGGCGGGGGGTTGTTGCTCGTGGCCATCCCGGTACCGTGGTTGATGTTTTTGATGTTGATGTCGTTGATGTTGGCGACGTGCCTCGTGGGGTCCCCGGGGGAGCGCGCGGGGCTCACGCAGCCGCCGTACAGCGGGGTGATGTTGGAGTTGGAGTCCACCAGGCCGGAGTTCAGGATCAGGCCCGGGTTCAGGTTGTTGCCCGGCAGCGACTGGCTGTAGTCCGCGTCGTAGGACAGCGGGGGGTGGATGGTGGGGGACAGCAGCCCCCCGGGCAGGTAAGCCGCGTTGTTGGCGTTCAGGAGCGGGATGGCCCCGGGGCGCACCGGGATGTGTCCGATGAACCCGGTCTGCACCCCGATGTCTTTGGTCAAAGGCTTCTTGAGGCGCGCGTCCGAGCCGTTGCCCTGGTTACCGTCCAGGGCCTGCTGCAGCTGCTTCTCCAGGGCCTTGTTCCGCCGCTCCAGCTCGTGCACCTTGGCCAGAAAGCACCGGAAGCGGAGGTTGAGGGTCTTCAACACGCTGATGTTGGAGCCCAGGTCGTTCCTCAGCGCCATGGCGGCGGGAGACGGCGGCGCGTGCGGCGGGACCGAGCCGTTAAGGTGCAGGTAGGCGAGACCGGACGGCGGGAGCGAGCCGAAGTCCAGCCCGGGAAAGCCGTCCGGCCCGAACCCGCCGTGCTCCCCCAGGAGGTAGCCCGGGTCCGGGCCGCCGTAGGGGTCCAGGCCCGTGCTCACTTCGGTCTGGTGCATCGGGAACGCGATCTCGGACCCCGGGAACGGATTCATCGTCGAGTAGGAGAACCTGAAGTGCTCGAGATCCGGCATCAATACCTCCGTTACGCTCGTGTCCGCGGGCCGCTGATGTAAACACCGGCTCGTGCCTCGTCCGTTACCTGCTCCAAACTTGCCCGCAACTCAGACCGCGAGCACACGTAAACAAACGCAGGAGCGACGTTCAGTAAAATATTAAAGCACGCGCTAACGACCGCTGTCAGTCAATTCAAATAGAGCAAATGAGTAAATATCAATTCAATTAATATTAATTAAAAAACGACCAATAGCGTTGAGTAGCGGCTGACTTTAACGCAGCGGACCACGGGAGCAGCTCGCGGTGCCGGTGGTGCAGAGCTTGAGGACACCAACACGTGAGTGACTGCGGCTTTGGGTTACCGTAGTGGACGGCGCGCGGCGCACACAACAGTCAGCGTTCCTGAGCACGCTAATCAGGGGGCGGTGTCGTCATCGGTAATTACGGTTATTAAAGCGGCACCGGAGAGCCTGTGACTTTTAAGGGGTCGTTCCTGCGTCCTTTGGAGGCGCGCGGAGGGAGCGCCGTGACTGCACAGTGACGCACTACGGGCTTCACTTCAATAAATCAACATAAGCACTTCCGGTATTCAGATCTTTTGTTATTGTTCAACAATTGAACACAAACACTCTGGTTAGCGACCCGCGTCAGTGATTCAGTCGACACAGGTCATCTTCCACAAATTATGTTTATTGTTGCGTCAGAGAGACAAAGCAGTTTAGACCATACAGTGAAACGGTTTCAAAGCCATCTAAAAGGGACTACAGTGAGGCTCAGGAACCCTGCGGGGGGGGGGTCAAGTAACTGGCTTAGGAGCCAGGAACCAGCGGGAGGGGGGGGGGGGCAAGGAACCAGGGGAGGGGGCTAGGAACCATGGAAGGAGCTAAGAACAGGCTGTGTCTGCGTGGTGCCGTCACTCCTTGGAGTACATGTGCAGGATCAGGTCACACACGCGGTTGCTGTAGCCAAACTCGTTGTCGTACCTGCAGCCAGAAGAGAGAAGAGGCATTTAGTGTATACAGGAAGTGATGTCACGCCGGGCGCCATCGTGTGAGGCAGCGACCTCTGGACATGGCTCCTAACTCAAGGTTAAGGCTCTTAGCTTAAGGTTACTTAGCTTAAGGTTAAGGCTCTTAGCTTAAGGTTAAGGCTCTTAACTTAAGGTTAAGGCTCTTAGCTTAAGGTTCCTTCACAGGGGAGTCTAACTTCAGTCTGACTCCATTTGGATAACGCTAACACGAGTTAACCTCCCACAACACTTTGACACGCCGCTCCAGGTTCAGCCTTCAGCCAACCAGTGGCTGATCAGTCCGGAGGGGGCGGGGCCTAGCCCCCCCCCAGTGAAGCCTTTCTCCTCACTGCATTTGCGTGCGTTTTTCTCCTTTCAGTGTCCCTCACGTTTCTGGAAGCGCTGAAACCATCAACTCGACGCCCGAAGTAAAACTTTATGTTTTTATTCTGGTGGTCAAACTGGATGAATGGAGGCGCGGCGAAGCTGGGGTCAGTGAATCCGTTGCCTAGCAACGCTAAAGACTCCCAAGCTTCAGTAGCAGCAGGCGGTCGCAGGACGCCCGTGTGACGGGGTCCTCTAGAGCCAGGACGCCCGCAGGGGGGGGGACCCCACAACCTCTCACCCTGAGGGCCGCCTCACAGTCCCTGCCTCTCCTGTGGTTGCTAGGCTACCATTGTAAAAGGTCAGGTGACTCGTCAGGTGACCCACCAGGAGACCAGCTTGACAAAGTTCTCGTTGAGGGCGATCCCGGCGCCGGCGTCGAAGATGGAGGAGCGGGTGTCTCCGTTGAAGTCCGTGGACACCACCTGACAGGAAGTACAGTTAGCAGAGTTCCGTCAGGCCCCCCGTACCCCCCCTGGTCCTAGGTGTACCCCCCGGTCCTACCTGGTCCTCGGTGTACCCCCCTGGTCCTAGGTGTACCCCCCGGTCCTACCTGGTCCTAGGTGTACCCCCTGTACCCCCCTGGTCCTAGGTGTACCCCCCGTACCCCCCCCCGGTCCTCGGTGTACCCCCTGTACCCCCCTGGTCCTCGGTGTACCCCCTGTACCCCCCTGGTCCTAGGTGTACCCCCCGGTCCTAGGTGTACCCCCTGTACCCCCCTGGTCCTAGGTGTACCCCCTGGTCCTAGGTGTACCCCCGTACCCCCCCCTGGTCCTAGGTGTACCCCCGTACCCCCCCCTGGTCCTAGGTGTACCCCCGTACCCCCCCCTGGTCCTAGGTGTACCCCCGTACCCCCCCCTGGTCCTAGGTGTACCCCCGTACCCCCCCCTGGTCCTAGGTGTACCCCCGTACCCCCCCCTGGTCCTAGGTGTACCCCCGTACCCCCCCCTGGTCCTAGGTGTACCCCCGTACCCCCCCCTGGTCCTAGGTGTACCCCCGTACCCCCCCCTGGTCCTAGGTGTACCCCCGTACCCCCCCCTGGTCCTAGGTGTACCCCCGTACCCCCCCCTGGTCCTAGGTGTACCCCCGTACCCCCCCCTGGTCCTAGGTGTACCCCCGTACCCCCCCCTGGTCCTAGGTGTACCCCCCGGTCCTACCTGGTCCTCGGTATACCCCCTGTACCCCCCTGGTCCTAGGTGTACCCCCGTACCCCCCCTGGTCCTAGGTGTACCCCTCGGTCCTACCTGGTCCTCGGTGTACCCCCTGTACCCCCCTGGTCCTCGGTGTACCCCCCGGTCCTACCTGGTCCTCGGTGTACCCCCGTACCCCCCCTGGTCCTAGGTGTACCCCCCGGTCCTACCTGGTCCTCGGTGTACCCCAGGATCCCCTTCATGGGGCCCTCGGATGCCGCCTTGATGGCCTTCTTGATCTCATCGTAGGAGGCCTGTGGGAGGGGGGAGGAGTTAGAGATCCAACAGGGGGGGAGGAGTTAGAGATCCACAGGGGGGGGAGGAGTTAGAGATCCACAGGGGGGAGGAGTTAGAGATCCACAGGGGGGAGGAGTTAGAGATCCACAGGGGGGGGGAGTTAGAGATCCACAGGGGGGAGGAGTTAGAGATCCAACAGGGGGGAGGAGTTAGAGATCCAACAGGGGGGAGGAGTTAGAGATCCACAGGGGGGAGGAGTTAGAGATCCACAGGGGGGAGGAGTTAGAGATCCACAGGGGGGAGGAGTTAGAGATCCACAGGGGGGAGGAGTTAGAGATCCAACAGGGGGGGGGTGGACGGGTGGAGGAGGGGAGGGGGTGGAGGAGGGGAGGGGGAGGTGACGCGGGGGAGGAGGAGGGGAGGGGGAGGTGACGCGGGAGAGGAGGTGACGGGGGGGAGGAGGTGACGGGGGGGAGGAGGTGACGGGGGGGAGGAGGTGACGGGGGGGAGGAGGTGACGGGGGGGAGGAGGTGACGGGGGGGAGGAGGTGACGGGGGGGAGGAGGTGACGGGGGGGAGGAGGTGACGGGGGGGAGGAGGTGACGGGGGGGAGGAGGTGACGGGGGGGAGGAGGTGACGGGGGGGAGGAGGTGACGGGGGGGAGGAGGTGACGGGGGGAGGAGGTGACGGGGGGAGGAGGTGACGGGGGGAGGAGGTGACGGGGGGAGGAGGTGACGGGGGGAGGAGGTGACGGGGGGAGGAGGTGACGGGGGGAGGAGGTGACGGGGGGAGGAGGTGACGGGGGGGAGGAGGTGACGGGGGGGAGGAGGTGACGGGGGGGAGGAGGTGACGGGGGGGAGGAGGTGACGGGGGGGAGGAGGTGACGGGGGGGAGGAGGTGACGGGGGGGAGGAGGTGACGGGGGGGAGGAGGTGACGGGGGGGAGGAGGTGACGGGGGGGAGGAGGTGACGGGGGGGAGGAGGTGACGGGGGGGAGGAGGTGACGGGGGGGAGGAGGTGACGGGGGGGGAGGAGGTGACGGGGGGGAGGAGGTGACGGGGGGAGGAGGTGACGGGGGGAGGAGGTGACGGGGGGAGGAGGTGACGGGGGGAGGAGGTGACGGGGGGGAGGAGGTGACGGGGAGGAGGTGACGGGGGAGGAGGTGACGGGGGAGGAGGTGACGGGGGAGGAGGTGACGGGGGAGGAGGTGACGGGGGGAGGAGGTGACGGGGGAGGAGGTGACGGGGGGAGGAGGTGACGGGGGGAGGAGGTGACGGGGGGAGGAGGTGACGGGGAGGAGGTGACGGGGAGGAGGTGATGGGGAGGAGGTGATGGGGGAGGAGGTGATGGGGGAGGAGGTGACGGGGGAGGAGGTGACGGGGGAGGAGGTGACGGGGGAGGAGGGGAGGAGGTGACGGGGGAGGAGGTGATGGGGGAGGAGGTGACGGGGGAGGAGGTGACGGGGGAGGAGGTGACGGGGTACTCACAGCCTTCTTCAGCCTCACTGTCAGGTCCACCACGGACACGTTGGGGGTTGGGACGCGGAACGCCATGCCCGTCAGCTTCCTGTCCACGAGAGAGGAGGAGGGGCTTAGTATACACCACAGAGCTGCACGCTGATGTTCACCATCGACCTCAGACCAGCATGGAGCCGATGGTCTCAGACACTGGTCACCAGCAGTCGCTCTACCAGGAGCCTAGTGTCATCGAGGAGCAGGTAGGGGTTAGACAGTACAGAGACAGGTCATTAAGGAGCAGGTAGGGGTTAGACAGTACAGAGACAGGTCGTTAAGGAGCAGGTAGGGGTTAGACAGTACAGAGAGGTCATTAAGGAGCAGGTAGGGGTTAGACAGTACAGAGACAGGTCATTAAGGAGCAGGTAGGGGTTAGACAGTACAGAGACAGGTCATTAAGGAGCAGGTAGGGGTTAGACAGTACAGAGACAGGTCGTTAAGGAGCAGGTAGGGGTTAGACAGTACAGAGACAGGTCGTTAAGGAGCAGGTAGGGGTTAGACAGTACAGAGACAGGTCATTAAGGAGCAGGTAGGGGTTAGACAGTACAGAGACAGGTCATTAAGGAGCAGGTAGGGGTTAGACAGTACAGAGACAGGTCATTAAGGAGCAGGTAGGGGTTAGACAGTACAGAGACAGGTCATTAAGGAGCCGGTAGGGGTTAGACAGTACAGAGACAGGTCATTAAGGAGCAGGTAGGGGTTAGACAGTACAGAGAGGTCATTAAGGAGCAGGTATGGGTTAGACAGTACAGAGACAGGTCATTAAGGAGCAGGTAGGGGTTAGACAGTACAGAGACAGGTCATTAAGGAGCAGGTAGGGGTTAGACAGTACAGAGACGGGTCATTTAGGAGCAGGTAGGGGTTAGACAGTACAGAGACAGGTCATTAAGGAGCAGGTAGGGGTTAGACAGTACAGAGACAGGTCATTAAGGAGCAGGTAGGGGTTAGACAGTACAGAGAGGTCATTAAGGAGCAGGTAGGGGTTAGACAGTACAGAGACAGGTCATTAAGGAGCAGGTAGGGGTTAGACAGTACAGAGACAGGTCATTAAGGAGCAGGTAGGGGTTAGACAGTACAGAGACAGGTCATTAAGGAGCAGGTAGGGGTTAGACAGTACAGAGAGGTCATTAAGGAGCAGGTAGGGGTTAGACAGTACAGAGACAGGTCATTAAGGAGCAGGTAGGGGTTAGACAGTACAGAGAGGTCATTAAGGAGCAGGTAGGGGTTAGACAGTACAGAGACAGGTCATTAAGGAGCAGGTAGGGGTTAGACAGTACAGAGAGGTCATTAAGGAGCAGGTAGGGGTTAGACAGTACAGAGACAGGTCATTAAGGAGCAGGTAGGGGTTAGACAGTACAGAGACACCATCTAGCCCCTTAGTGCTGCTGGGTCAAGGCCTTGCTCCGAGGGACAGGAAGTGCGGCGGGCCGACAGGAAGTCCTACCCGTTGAGCTCGGGGATGACCTTGCCGACGGCCTTGGCGGCGCCGGTGGAGGCGGGGATGATGTTCTGGCCGGCGCCGCGACCGTCGCGCCACATCTTGCCGGACGGCCCGTCCACCGTCTTCTGGGTGGCGGTGGTGGCGTGCACCGTGCTCTGGAGGCGGGGCCAACAGCAGGGTCAGGGATTGGTTTAGTGGTGCGGTGTGGGTGGTGTAGTGTAGTGATGTGGTGATGTAGGGATGGTGTAGTGGTGGGGTTTGGGTGGTGTAGTGTAGTGATGTAGGGATGGTGTAGTGGTGGGGTTTGGGTGGTGTAGTGTAGTGATGTGTTGTGGTGACGTAGGGGTGGTGTAGTGGTGGGGTTTGGGTGGTGTAGTGTAGTGATGTGGTGACGTAGGGATGGTGTAGTGGTGGGGTTTGGGTGGTGTAGTGTAGTGATGTGTTGTGGTGACGTAGGGATGGTGTAGGTTGGGTGGTGTAGTGTAGTGATGTGGTGATGTAGGGATGGTGTAGTGGTGGGGTTTGGGTGGTGTAGTGTAGTGATGTGTTGTGGTGACGTAGGGGTGGTGTAGTGGTGGGGTTTGGGTGGTGTAGTGATGTGGTGATGTAGGGATGGTGTAGTGGTGGGGTTTGGGTGGTGTAGTGATGTGTTGTGGTGACGTAGGGATGGTGTAGGTTGGGTGGTGTAGGGATGATGTAGTGGTGGGGTTTGGGTGGTGGGGTGAAGTGATGTGGTGATGGTGTAGTGGTGGGGTTTGGGTGGTGTAGTGATGTGTTGTGGTGACGTAGGGATGTGTAGGTTGGGTGGTGTAGTGGAGGGGTGGGGTTGTAGTGGAGGTAGAGGGGTGTGGGTGGTGTAGGGATGGGATACGGGTGGTGTTACCATCAGGCCCTCCACGATGGTGAAGTTGTCGTTGATGACCTTGGCGAGGGGTGCCAGGCAGTTGGTGGTGCAGGAGGCGTTGCTATGGAGACAGAGGGCGTGAAGGTGGGGTTCACTTTTATCCAGGTCAAACATTAAAAAAGGCATCTTAAGACAGGGAACAGGCAGGACGCCTAGCCACAAAACACTGGGCCTCTCATCTACTAGTGCGTTGCCCTGGCAACAAGCATCCATCCTTCAAAAGCCGTTTCTCAATACCCAGTACGCGAACTGTGGACCCGCGGACTTGGAAGTTCGCACTTGGCAAGTCCGGACTTCCAAAGTACACACTTCCGAGGACGGGAGTACGCTCCTACAATTGGAACAGCAGCGGACTCGATGACGTCACCAGCTCTGCTCGTCTGTTAACTGCTACGGCCTCATGTAGGCATATACTACTGAACAATATAAACTAATTATAGAAAACAAAACACCAGCCTCTTTAGTTTTAAAATAGTATGTTCATATTTTGAATGAATAGTCCTCCATTTTATTTTTATTTTTTTAATGTAACTATATAGCCTATTATTATAGCTTACATACTGATATTTTAAAACATAGGAATGCAAAATGCATCCTGGGATATTTATCGGTCCCAAGTCCACACAAGCCACCTCCGATGCACCCTCGATGAAGCGGGCGATTTAAGAACGCATCAAGAACACTTCCGGGTTTTACGACAGTACTTGATGCGTACTTTGAATTGGAACAGTACTTGATGCGTACTTTGAATTGGAACAGTACTTGATGCGTACTTTGAATTGGAACAGTACTTGATGCGTACTTTGAATTGGAACAGTACTTGATGCGTACTTTGAATTGGAACAGTACTTGATGCGTACTTTGAATTGGAACAGTGCTTGGGCTACGACTGATGACGTTTCACCAGCTCAGCTCGTCTGTTAACTGCTACGGCCTCATGTAGGCATATAACTACTGAACAATATAAACTAATTATAGAAAACAGAACACCAGCCTCGAACGCAAGCACAGGTACAGAAAAGAACGTGAATTGAGAAGCGGCTCCACTCACAATATAAATACTATAGAAAACCCAAACTCTGTAAGTCATGAGGGCCAGACCTCGGAGTCTGAAGCCACCATGAGGCTTTCCCCTGGTCACGTGACCTCGTCCAGGGGGGGGTCACGTGACCTCGTCCAGGGGGGGGTCACGTGACCTCGTCCGGGGGGTGCAGGAAGTGTTGGAGAGGTCATGTGACTCACCTGACGACCTTCATGGAGTTGTTGTACGTGTCGTTGTTGACGCCCATCACGAACATGGGGGCGTCGGCACTGGGGGCGGAGATGACCACACGCTTAGCTCCACCCTTCAGGTGAGCCTGGGGGTCAGGGGTCAAAGGTCAGTTTCATTCATAATTATTCAATACCTCCAACACACATCATGAAACTTAATAAAATAGACACTTGACTCAAAGGATTATAAATAACACTTGTTATTTATAATCACTTGTGTATAGTGAGGGTGGAGGTCCTCCTGTCCATCATGTGTACAGTGAGGGTGGAGGTCCTCCTGTCCATCATGTGTACAGTGAGGGTGGAGGTCCTCCTGTCCATCATGTGTACAGTGAGGGTGGAGGTCCTCCTGTCCATCATGTGTACAGTGAGGGTGGAGGTCCTCCTGTCCATCATGTGTACAGTGAGGGTGGAGGTCCTCCTGTCCATCATGTGTATAGTGAGGGTGGAGGTCCTGTACATCATGTGTCTGGAGGGTGGAGGTCCTGTCCATCATGTGTATAGTGAGGGTGGAGGTCCTGTCCATCATGTGTATAGTGAGGGTGGAGGTCCTGTCCATCATGTGTATGGTGGGTGGAGGTCCTGTCCATCATGTGTATGGTGGGTGGGGGTCCTGTCCATCATGTGTATAGTGAGGGTGGAGGTCCTGTCCATCATGTGTATGGTAGGTGGGGGTCCTGTCCATCATGTGTATGATGAGGGTGGGGGTCCTGTCCATCATGTGTGTGGTGGGTGGGGGTCCTGTCCATCATGGTGTGGTGGTGCATACTGAGGGTTCTTACGGAGGCCTTCTCGATGGTGGTGAAGACTCCGGTGGACTCCACCACGTAGTCTACGCCCAGGGCGCCCCAGCCGATGCTCTCTGGGGCCCTCCTGGAACACAGCGCGTCACAGCGTTACCACGGTGACCACAGCATCATCCCCACAACATCCCACTAGCATCACAACAGTGTTACCAAGACCTCGTTACGACCGCCATGTGGACCGTCACACGTTACCACGGTTACCAGCCTTAGTGTTACATCCCACAGCGATGCTAAGCCTTCATAACGTCAGAACACGGCCTGAGACAGGCGTCAGCCAGGAAGTGACCTCAGGCAGGGAGTGACCTCAGCCAGGGAGTGACCTCAGCCAGGGAGTGACCTCAGCCAGGGAGTGACCTCAGCCAGGGAGTGACCTCAGCCAGGGAGTGACCTCAGCCAGGGAGTGACCTCAGCCAGGGAGTGACCTCAGCCAGGGAGTGACCTACTCGTGGGAGACGGTGATGCGCATGGCGCCGATGCACAGCTGGCCGTTGTCCACCTTCACCTCGCTGTGCTTCCAGGGCCCGTGGGTGGAGTCGTACTGGAACATGTAGGCCTGCAGATACACCGTATACGTTAAACACACACACACTGTACCTACCACAAGCACTAGGTTAAACACAATATATAGGGAACATGAAGGGCTACAGACACACCGTACACATATGGTATACGTTGGACAGACATGTAGAAAGGGCCCCTTCACATGCTGCATGAAGGCCCATCAGAGCTCTCACCATGTACTCCAGGGTGATGAAGGGGTCGTTGATGGCGACCACGTTCACTTTCCCGCCCAAGGCTGCCGCCCGCGTCACCAGACGCCCGATACGCCCAAATCTGAGACGAGGAAACATTGTCAACCAACACTGAAGTGAGTCCTGTAGTTCTCTGCTCTGACCACCAGGGGGCAGCATGGCCTTCCACCGCTGAGTGGGGGCACTACCACCAGGTCACCAGCAGGGGGCCACCAGGAGATGGTTCAGGCGGGAGGGAGTGGTCGATGTTTACACCCAACATGGCCCCGTCCCGCGGGCTGCGGGCAGGAGACCAGCTCAGAGGGCACGGACACTGCTTCACATTTACTAAGCTTCACATCTGTAAATACTTTTATAATTACATTTAGCTGATGGTTTTATCCAGAGCAAAGAAACATATCTCTGTGGGTACAGTAAGGATGTTCGTAGAACCAAGCCCTAACCATCACTAGGTTAACCCATTCCCCGTATAACACAGATAGCTTGGATAAGAATTGTCCATGGACAACCCCGATGACGTTTATGCTTTCCTGCCGTGCTATACGGCATCACTCGAGAACACTTCACTGTGGACGTTTGGAGTGGATTCACATTTGACCATTTCAAGTCTTGGTTTACTTCTGTGTTGGCGTGCAAGCTTCCAATGAAGATGATCAGTGACGGGGGAGGGGCAGTGACGGGGGAGGGGCAGTGACGGGGGAGGGACAGTGACGGGGGAGGGACAGTGACGGGGGAGGGACAGTGACGGGGGAGGGACAGTGACGGGGGAGGGACAGTGACGAGCGAGCGAGCGAGAGACAAAGAGAGGGAGATGTTTTTCATAAGAGGGTTCGACCAAACAGAGCCGCTGTAAACTGGTGTTGGAGCCGTAGACGGACCGGGCCCCCATCAGGAGTCCGTCCGGTGAGACCGGCTCATCTTTACTTCATGGCCACGCGACACCACCACTACCTGACGTAGCGCGTGGGGTCGCGTTACCGCCCCTGACACCGCAGCCGGCCGGGATGGTAACCACGGCCATCGCCACGGAGACCGCAGACCAGAGGAGCGTGACATGACCTGGGTCAACGTCGGTTATCTGCACCAAGACGATAAGGCGCCTCACAATGGGGCCGGGGGGGGCGGGGACAACGACCACACAATGGACACATTCCTTCACGCCATCAGTCCCCCGTTATGAAACGCACTGCTCAACTTTATGTATACAGCGGGACACAAAGCCCCCGCCCTACGGAGCACGCTCCGTAGGGCGGGGGGGGGGGGACCGACCCGGTTAACTAGACAACACACCTGGTTATGACAACCACTGGTTGGAGGTTCTCCCTGTTGAATAAGAATTCAGCTCGACATAAAAATTGCTCCTTAAAGCGAGTTTGCCAAACCAACCAAGGGATGCCAGGAGTTGTGGAAGCTAAGCTAGCTAGCTAGTGGTTAGCCGTCTGCAGTAGCAGCAGACCGTTAGTCAGCATCTGTCACATGACCGCTGCCTGGCGGGCGGACGTGCGAACACACACACACACACACACACACACCTCCCTCCAAAGGCTTCCCTTGGTGCTAGAATCTGTAGTCGGCAGATTCCCAGCAGATGGGATGGAAACATCTGTAACTGGATGAAGACACGCCCCCCAGACCGGACACGAAGACCTCCTAGTGCAACCCCGTATTAGAACCTTGCATCAGACTGCCCCTCATGGACCTCCTCTAGGCCCAGTCTGTCAGACCCCTCATAGACCTCCTCCTCTAGGCCCAGTCTGTCAGACCCCTCATAGACCTCCTCTAGGCCCAGTCTGTCAGACCCCTCATAGACCTCCTCCTCTAGGCCCAGTCTGTCAGACCCCTCATAGACCTCCTCCTCTAGGCCCAGTCTGTCAGACCCCTCATAGACCTCCTCCTCTAGGCCCAGTCTGTCAGACCCCTCATAGACCTCCTCTAGGCCCAGTCTGTGAGACCCCTCATAGACCTCCTCTAGGCCCAGTCTGTCAGACCCCTCATAGACCTCCTCTAGGCCCAGTCTGTCAGACCCCTCATAGACCTCCTCTAGGCCCAGTCTGTCAGACCCCTCATAGACCTCCTCTAGGCCCAGTCTGTCAGACCCCTCATAGACCTCCTCTAGGCCCAGTCTGTCAGACCCCTCATAGACCTCCTCCTCTAGGCCCAGTCTGGGGCCTGGGGCACTGGCCCTGGCCCAGACGGGAACAGCCTGTACAGTTAATCCCAGATCACCTCCGGGGGGGGGGGGGGGGCATTCTGGAGGTCCCAACTCAGGCCTCTGCAGGGGAGGCAGGAGACATGGAGGAAGGAGAGGGAGACACATCAAGAGGGAGGGAGGGAGGGGGGAGAGAGACACACATCAAGAGGGAGGGAGGGAGGAGAGAGAGACACAGCAAGAGGGAGGGAGGGGGGAGAGAGAGACACACATCAAGAGGGAGGGAGGGAGGGAGGGGGGAGAGAGAGACACAGCAAGAGGGAGGGAGGGAGGGAGGGGGGAGAGAGAGACACAGCAAGAGGGAGGGAGGGAGGGAGGGGGGAGAGAGAGACACAGCAAGGGGGAGGGAGGGAGGGAGGGAGGGGGGAGAGAGAGACACAGCAAGAGGGAGGGAGGAGAGAGAGGTCGTTTCTCAATACCAAGTACGCGAACTACGGACTCGCAGACTTGGAAGTTCGTACTTGGCAAGTCCGGACTTCAAGTACACTTCCGAGGACGGGAGTAACATACTATTTTTAGTTTTAAAATAGTATGTTAATATTTTTAATGAATATAAATGAAAAGTTATGCGTATTCACACGGCAAGCCAGCTGTACCCGGCATATAAACAATCAGTCGTTTGAAAAAGATTGTATGAGATTGCCGTCTCTCAATTTTCATATATAGCCAATTATTATATTATTGGAGAGTAGGCTATTGATATAAGAATTACGAACGATCGAGAATCACACACACACGCGCACACGATTTCCGTAGCCGTTGCGATGGGTTTCCTCTATCAGCGACTTATACAATATAAACAAATTATATAAAACAAAACCCCTTTCCTTTTAAAATAATAGTATGTAAATGTGTTGAATAGGCCTCCATCTTTGTTATACTTTCAAAATGTTCCTATATAGCCTATTTTATAACTTACATACTAATATTTTAAAACAGGAATGCGGAATGCGAAATGCATCCTGGAGTATTCAACGGTCCCAAGTCCACACAAGTCACCATCGATGCACCCTCGATGAAACGGCCAATTTAAGAACGCATCAAGAACACTTCCGGGTTTTACGACAGTACTTGACTTGATGCGTACTTTGAATTGGAACAGTACTTGGGCTACGACTGATGACGTTTTAACAAGAACGCAAGTACAAGTACAGAAAAGAACGCGAATTGAGAAACGGCCAGAGACACAGCAAGAGTGGGGAGGGAGCAGAGAGAGAGACAGCAAGAGGGGGGAGGGAGGAGAGAGAGAGACTCTGGTGGTCCTGCAGGGCCAGGTCTGGGCCTGATGGAGGCTGGGTATAAATAGACCAGGGGAGGGGTGGAGGAATGTCCCAGAGAGAGGAGCTCCTCTGTAGGTTGGCCCGCTGGTTAACAGTATCAGTTATCCTTCATTGTATTGTTCCTGTTCTGACTACAGCCTGAGTTTCCTGTGCTGATGAAATCTCTTTTTGTAAGAGATCATTGAAATGACAGGATATAGGTAGGAGAGACCGAGAGAGACAGACAGAGAGACAGACAAACAGAGTCAGACAGCCAGACAGAGACGGACAGAGAGGGACAGAGGCAAAAGGATAGGATGTGACCCTGAAACATTAGAACAGGTCTGCACTAGGCCACACCACTTCAGCTCTGGGAAGATGTGGACTCAATCCCAAAACATCTCGCTCATCGTATTTCCGGGTACGCCCTCAACGTCCAATGTCAGCTTCATGGAACAATTAAAAAAAACGAAATGTAAACCGCGTGGCTTCAGGTTAAGTTTATTCTTTCGGATACATGTGTAACACGCATGCGCAATGATCAGCGAGTTTTTCCGGATTCCCAAGAGCGGAAAATTACGGAGCTACAGAGGTTGACTGCGACGACAAACCAGCCAGGAAACGTCCCGTTGATTCTGAAGCCTCCTCCATACATCCGCCTCACAAAAGGTCAAGATTAGATTACTGACAGAACGACGGACTCACGCTGGAGGAACTCACCCATTGATGCCGATCTTCACCATGATGTCGAGGACTGAGGTCGTTCTGTCTGCGGAAGAAACCACAGGCTGGTTACTGACGAAACACTGGGACAACAAGTGCTCACTCTTCTCCGCCTCACTGCTCCACTTCCACCTCACTCTGCTCCGCCCAACTCTGCTCCACCTAACACAGCCTCCACCTCACTCAACTCAAACCTCACTCTGCTCCGCCTCCACCTAACTAAGCCGTCACCTCACTCTGCTCCACCAACTCAAAGCGGCAACATTCCCGTCCTCAGGAAAAAGTTACAAACTTCAAGTCACAAGTTCATCCAAAGCACTTCACCAAGCAACACTTAGAAGTAAAACCGGATGAACTAAAGTACTATTGAGAGTAACAGTTAGAATATTAGTTAAGTGAGTCTACCGTGGAAGCTGCTGGGTTCTCCTGGGAGTGATGAGGATGAGCGGAGACGTTTCCGCTTTTTATGCTCCACGTCGCCGCGGGGCCACGCCCCTGACAGGGGCCTCGCGCCCCCTCTTTCTCCTCCTCCTCTTGAACTTCAAACGTTTGGCTCAAACCCTCCAGTGACGCTCGCTCCTGTTCACACGTTAAACTGCTTAACTGAAATATTAATATTAACATTTATCACTGAAATAGAAAAGTTACAAATGTAATAGAAACAATTTCAGTGGAAATCGGAAAGGTTGTGGAAGTGGTGGGAAAGTGACGTGTGGTCAGGCACGTAAGCAGAGTCCCCCCCCCTCCCCCGTTTATTTGGTTGAATCACAGCACACACACACACACACACACACACACACACACACACACACACACACACACACACACACACACACACACACACACACACACACACACACACACACACACACACACACACACGATCGCGCACAGGCCCGCACGCGCACACACATGAACACTGTCACAACGGCAGTCCTTTGTGACAGACCGGATAACTGGAGTGTTTGAGACCATGCCTCCGTCTGATTGGCTAGCGAGGCATTCAATCCGTGCTGATAGGTCCGGTGCAACCCGGAAGAGTCGTGACCAATCACGGATGAGCCGCCGTTGCCCGGTGACGGTACCCTCCTGCGGTCACGAGACGAACGACCACTTGCTCAATCTTTTGTCCGTTTCATTATTTCGTAAAGTGGTAAAAAGCGAACATTCACTCTGTTAACGAAGTGAAAGATTAGGAGCCATACTTTCCCCGCACTTTCACAAAGGTGCTGTGGACCCATACATAGTTCATTGTTGAGTAATGAACGACGTCGAGGTGATGCAACCGTGATACAACACGCTCCAAAAGGCCATTAGCGCTCTGCCATGAAACACGCACGCACGCACACATACCGTTTCACAAAATACAACGGTTGCAATGTTTCTATGAAGAGAAGAGTTTTGATTTGAGAAGCGGTCTTTACTGTGAAACGGTAAAACCACAGCCCAACAACCTCTGTTGACACATCAGTCACATCTGTATGCATACTACCTGACAAACTACATTCTGGGAATTTATCAGATGCTTTTCTCAAGAGGCACTTAGAAAAAGTATATTTGTCCGAACAAAGAGAAACAACACTATATCACAGTCGGTACATTAAAGATGTTCATAGAACCAAGTGCCCAGCACTAACTATCACTAGGTTAGCCCATTCCCTGAATACAACCCAGATAACTAGGATAAGATGCTACACCATGCTAAGTACTACAGATAGCTAGGATAAGATGCTACAACATGCTAAGTACTAGAGACAGCTAGGATAAGATGCTACACCATGCTAAGTACTAGAGATAGCTAGGATAAGATGCTACACCAGGCTAAGTGCTAGATATAGCTAGGATAAGATACTACACCATGCTAAGTACTAGAGATAGCTAGGGTAAGATGCTACACAGTGCTAAGTACTAGAGATTGCTAGGGTAAGATGCTACACAGTGCTAAGTACTAGAGATAACTAGGATAAGATGCTACACCATGCTAGGTACTAGAGATAGCTAGGATAAGATGCTACACCATGCTAAGTACTAGAGATAGCTAGGATAAGATGCTACACCATGCTAGGTACTAGAGATAGCTAGGATAAGATGCTACACCATGCTAAGTACTAGAGATAGCTAGGATAAGATGCTACACCATGCTAAGTACTAGAGATAGCTAGGATAAGATGCTACACCATGCTAGGTACTAGAGATAGCTAGGATAAGATGCTACACCATGCTAAGTACTAGAGATAGCTAGGATAAGATGCTACACCAGGACTGTTATTATGTGCCAGGACGTACAACATACACTAATGCCGCTTTTCCACCGCACATGTAGCTCGACTCGACACGACACGACTCGACACGACTCGACACGGTAGCAGCGCGGGTCCTTTTCCACCGCAAATAGTACCTCCGGGACGTGGGCGGGGTCGGCTTGCGCGAAAGGGCCGTGACGTATTTTTGTACGCGACGCAAACAACACCTACGTAACCCACACATGGACAGAACCCACATAACAACAATGGAGAACATCGATGCGATGGTATTCGTGTTCGTATTATTAGCTGGCATGTTGAAGAAGTGGAATATGTTGGCTGCGGCGCTGCTATGGCTGTTACCAGCATGGTTGCCATGTCGCTCTCGTGACTTCGTCACACTCTCTGGCCAATCAGTGGCCGGCCGTCTGCCGACGTCACCTTTTAGCATAGGCTCAGCCGCTTGGAACCTAGAGCGAGGGCGGTACTAGGAAAAAGCAGCCACTTCAGGTACCAGATACCATGTTTTCGCGGTGGAAACGCAAAAAAGGCGAGCTGAGTCGAGTCGAGTCGAGTCGTGTCGCGCTGGTACCATGCAGTGGAAAAGCGGCATACGTGTGTAGTAGAGGTGGGGGGATCAGTATTCATGGTGCAAGCTGAACACCATCTAGAGCAGCCCCCCCCCCCCCCCCCCCCCTCTGTGTGAACCTCAGAGCTACCCCCGCTGAGTAGTACCTCCACTGAGTAGTACCTCCGCTGAGTAGTACCTCCACTGAGTAGTACCTCCGCTGAGTAGTA
Source organism: Gadus macrocephalus (assembly GCF_031168955.1). NCBI lineage: Eukaryota > Metazoa > Chordata > Actinopteri > Gadiformes > Gadidae > Gadus > Gadus macrocephalus. The sequence continues at coordinate 432,977 of NC_082403.1, forward strand.
CCTCCTGGGTACTGAGTAGTACCTCCACTGAGTAGTACCTCCACTGAGTAGTACCTCCGCTGAGTAGTACCTCCACTGAGTAGTACCTCCGCTGAGTAGTACCTCCACTGAGTAGTACCTCCACTGAGTAGTACCTCCACTGAGTAGTACCTCCTGGGTACTGAGTAGTACCTCCGCTGAGTAGTACCTCCTGGGTACTGAGTAGTACCTCCACTGAGTAGTACCTCCGCTGAGTAGTACCTCCTGGGTACTGAGTAGTACCTCCACTGAGTAGTACCTCCTGGGTACTGAGTAGTACCTCCACTGAGTAGTACCTCCATTGAGTAGTACCTCCTGGGTACTGAGTAGTACCTCCACTGAGTAGTACCTCCACTGAGTAGTACCTCCTGGGTACTGAGTAGTACCTCCACTGAGTAGTACCTCCGCTGAGTAGTACCTCCACTGAGTAGTACCTCCTGGGTACTGAGTAGTACCTCCACTGAGTAGTACCTCCACTGAGTAGTACCTCCTGGGTACTGAGTAGTACCTCCACTGAGTAGTACCTCCACTGAGTAGTACCTCCAACTGAGTAGTAACCTCCTGGGTACTGAGTAGTACCTCCACTGAGTAGTACCTCCTGGGTACTGAGTAGTACCTCCACTGAGTAGTACCTCCACTGAGTAGTACCTCCGCTGAGTAGTACCTCCTGGGTACTGAGTAGTACCTCCACTGAGTAGTACCTCCTGGGTACTGAGTAGTACCTCCTGGGTACTGAGAGGTACTACTCTCTATAGACTTTCCAGACAGGTCGTACAGTACATTCTATGTTGTCATTGCCATCAAATCGACCTCAAGTCAGCTCCACCCCCCCCCCCCCCCCCCCCCCCCAAATAAAAATGCTATTTCGCAATACCCCAAAAACAGTGGTTATTACCGATATCTCACTCGTACACTACTGTTAGCATTAAACCGCAAAAACAGAGACATGTTAGAAGTCAACAACAATTACCACATTTATTAAAGCAATTTAAAATTCCAAAAATACATGCGCAGCCCGAAATTTACCGATCAAACACCACGTTTGCAAAGCAAGGCAGAGGGGAGCATGTTCCAGGTCAACGAGATGGAAAAGTAACCTTCTACTTATCCTGTGCTGTGAAAAAGTACGACAAAGTCAATGTGGATCCAAGCCAATTTCAATCAATTGACTTGCGCTCTGTGTGTGTGTGTGTGTGTGTGTGTGTGTGTGTGTGTGTGTGTGTGTGTGTGTGTGTGTGTTGTGGTCCAATGAAGCTAGTCTAGTGTGGATGTAAGCAATACGTGATGAGACAGACGAGTTATGGTGTTCAGCTCTCTCTCTCTCTCTCTCTCCTCTCTCTCTCTCTCTCTCTCTCTCTCTCTCTCTCTCTCTCTCTCTCTCTCTCTCTCTCTCTCTCTCTCTCTCTCTCTCTCTCTCTCTCTCTCTCTCCATAGGTAGTTTTCACACAAGCAATTTTTATTTTTGTAATATGGATACAATATGATCGGTAAAGTAAAAGCGCGTCGTTCCCGGCGGTCTGGCGCCCCCCTGGTGATCATACAGCCGTTACTAGAGCCTGACAGGGGATCGAGGCAACAGGTGTTCCCAGGAGGAGGT
>NC_082403.1:434691-467752 GCF_031168955.1 Gadus macrocephalus
ACTCTCAATAGTACTTTAGTTCATCCGGTTTTACTTCTAAGTGTTGCTTGGTGAAGTGCTTTGGATGAACTTGTGACTTGAAGTTTGTAACTTTTTCCTGAGGACGGGAATGTTGCCGCTTTGAGTTGGTGGAGCAGAGTGAGGTGACGGCTTAGTTAGGTGGAGGCGGAGCAGAGTGAGGTTTGAGTTGAGTGAGGTGGAGGCTGTGTTAGGTGGAGCAGAGTTGGGCGGAGCAGAGTGAGGTGGAAGTGGAGCAGTGAGGCGGAGAAGAGTGAGCACTTGTTGTCCCAGTGTTTCGTCAGTAACCAGCCTGTGGTTTCTTCCGCAGACAGAACGACCTCAGTCCTCGACATCATGGTGAAGATCGGCATCAATGGGTGAGTTCCTCCAGCGTGAGTCCGTCGTTCTGTCAGTAATCTAATCTTGACCTTTTGTGAGGCGGATGTATGGAGGAGGCTTCAGAATCAACGGGACGTTTCCTGGCTGGTTTGTCGTCGCAGTCAACCTCTGTAGCTCCGTAATTTTCCGCTCTTGGGAATCCGGAAAAACTCGCTGATCATTGCGCATGCGTGTTACACATGTATCCGAAAGAATAAACTTAACCTGAAGCCACGCGGTTTACATTTCGTTTTTTTTAATTGTTCCATGAAGCTGACATTGGATGTTGAGGGCGTACCCGGAAATACGATGAGCGAGATGTTTTGGGATTGAGTCCACATCTTCCCAGAGCTGAAGTGGTGTGGCCTAGTGCAGACCTGTTCTAATGTTTCAGGGTCACATCCTATCCTTTTGCCTCTGTCCCTCTCTGTCCGTCTCTGTCTGGCTGTCTGACTCTGTTTGTCTGTCTGTTTGTCTGTCTCTCTGTCTGTCTCTCTCGGTCTCTCCTACCTATATCCTGTCATTTCAATGATCTCTTACAAAAAGAGATTTCATCAGCACAGGAAACTCAGGCTGTAGTCAGAACAGGAACAATACAATGAAGGATAACTGATACTGTTAACCAGCGGGCCAACCTACAGAGGAGCTCCTCTCTCTGGGACATTCCTCCACCCCTCCCCTGGTCTATTTATACCCAGCCTCCATCAGGCCCAGACCTGGCCCTGCAGGACCACCAGAGTCTCTCTCTCTCCTCCCTCCCCCCTCTTGCTGTCTCTCTCTCTGCTCCCTCCCCACTCTTGCTGTGTCTCTGGCCGTGTCTCAATTCGCGTTCTTTTCTGTACTTGTACTTGCGTTCTTGTTAAAACGTCATCAGTCGTAGCCCAAGTACTGTTCCAATTCAAAGTACGCATCAAGTCAAGTACTGTCGTAAAACCCGGAAGTGTTCTTGATGCGTTCTTAAATTGGCCGTTTCATCGAGGGTGCATCGATGGTGACTTGTGTGGACTTGGGACCGTTGAATACTCCAGGATGCATTTCGCATTCCGCATTCCTGTTTTAAAATATTAGTATGTAAGTTATAAAATAGGCTATATAGGAACATTTTGAAAGTATAACAAAGATGGAGGCCTATTCAACACATTTACATACTATTATTTTAAAAGGAAAGGGGTTTTGTTTTATATAATTTGTTTATATTGTATAAGTCGCTGATAGAGGAAACCCATCGCAACGGCTACGGAAATCGTGTGCGCGTGTGTGTGTGATTCTCGATCGTTCGTAATTCTTATATCAATAGCCTACTCTCCAATAATATAATAATTGGCTATATATGAAAATTGAGAGACGGCAATCTCGTACAATCTTTTTCAAACGACTGATTGTTTATATGCCGGGTACAGCTGGCTTGCCGTGTGAATACGCATAACTTTTCATTTATATTCATTAAAAATATTAACATACTATTTTAAAACTAAAAATAGTATGTTACTCCCGTCCTCGGAAGTGTACTTGAAGTCCGGACTTGCCAAGTACGAACTTCCAAGTCTGCGAGTCCGTAGTTCGCGTACTTGGTATTGAGAAACGACCTCTCTCTCCTCCCTCCCTCTTGCTGTGTCTCTCTCTCCCCCCTCCCTCCCTCCCTCCCTCCCTCTTGCTGTGTCTCTCTCTCCCCCCTCCCTCCCTCCCTCCCTCTTGCTGTGTCTCTCTCTCCCCCCTCCCTCCCTCCCTCCCTCCCTCTTGATGTGTGTCTCTCTCCCCCCTCCCTCCCTCTTGCTGTCTCTCTCCCCCCTCCCTCCCTCTTGATGTGTGTCTCTCTCTCCCCCCTCCCTCCCTCTTGCTGTGTCTCTCTCTCCTCCCTCCCTCCCTCTTGATGTGTGTCTCTCTCCCCCCTCCCTCCCTCCCTCTTGATGTGTCTCCCTCTCCTTCCTCCATGTCTCCTGCCTCCCCTGCAGAGGCCTGAGTTGGGACCTCCAGAATGCCCCCCCCCCCCCCCCCGGAGGTGATCTGGGATTAACTGTACAGGCTGTTCCCGTCTGGGCCAGGGCCAGTGCCCCAGGCCCCAGACTGGGCCTAGAGGAGGAGGTCTATGAGGGGTCTGACAGACTGGGCCTAGAGGAGGTCTATGAGGGGTCTGACAGACTGGGCCTAGAGGAGGTCTATGAGGGGTCTGACAGACTGGGCCTAGAGGAGGTCTATGAGGGGTCTGACAGACTGGGCCTAGAGGAGGTCTATGAGGGGTCTGACAGACTGGGCCTAGAGGAGGTCTATGAGGGGTCTGACAGACTGGGCCTAGAGGAGGTCTATGAGGGGTCTGACAGACTGGGCCTAGAGGAGGAGGTCTATGAGGGGTCTGACAGACTGGGCCTAGAGGAGGAGGTCTATGAGGGGTCTGACAGACTGGGCCTAGAGGAGGAGGTCTATGAGGGGTCTGACAGACTGGGCCTAGAGGAGGTCTATGAGGGGTCTGACAGACTGGGCCTAGAGGAGGAGGTCTATGAGGGGTCTGACAGACTGGGCCTAGAGGAGGTCCATGAGGGGCAGTCTGATGCAAGGTTCTAATACGGGGTTGCACTAGGAGGTCTTCGTGTCCGGTCTGGGGGGCGTGTCTTCATCCAGTTACAGATGTTTCCATCCCATCTGCTGGGAATCTGCCGACTACAGATTCTAGCACCAAGGGAAGCCTTTGGAGGGAGGTGTGTGTGTGTGTGTGTGTGTTCGCACGTCCGCCAGGCAGCGGTCATGTGACAGATGCTGACTAACGGTCTGCTGCTACTGCAGACGGCTAACCACTAGCTAGCTAGCTAGCTTAGCTTCCACAACTCCTGGCATCCCTTGGTTGGTTTGGCAAACTCGCTTTAAGGAGCAATTTTTATGTCGAGCTGAATTCTTATTCAACAGGGAGAACCTCCAACCAGTGGTTGTCATAACCAGGTGTGTTGTCTAGTTAACCGGGTCGGTCCCCCCCCCCCCGCCCTACGGAGCGCGCTCCGTAGGGCGGGGGCTTTGTGTCCCGCTGTATACATAAAGTTGAGCAGTGCGTTTCATAACGGGGGACTGATGGCGTGAAGGAATGTGTCCATTGTGTGGTCGTTGTCCCCGCCCCCCCCGGCCCCATTGTGAGGCGCCTTATCGTCTTGGTGCAGATAACCGACGTTGACCCAGGTCATGTCACGCTCCTCTGGTCTGCGGTCTCCGTGGCGATGGCCGTGGTTACCATCCCGGCCGGCTGCGGTGTCAGGGGCGGTAACGCGACCCCACGCGCTACGTCAGGTAGTGGTGGTGTCGCGTGGCCATGAAGTAAAGATGAGCCGGTCTCACCGGACGGACTCCTGATGGGGGCCCGGTCCGTCTACGGCTCCAACACCAGTTTACAGCGGCTCTGTTTGGTCGAACCCTCTTATGAAAAACATCTCCCTCTCTTTGTCTCTCGCTCGCTCGCTCGTCACTGTCCCTCCCCCGTCACTGTCCCTCCCCCGTCACTGTCCCTCCCCCGTCACTGTCCCTCGCTCGTCACTGCCCCTCCCCCGTCACTGCCCCTCCCCCGTCACTGTGATCATCTTCATTGGAAGCTTGCACGCCAACACAGAAGTAAACCAAGACTTGAAATGGTCAAATGTGAATCCACTCCAAACGTCCACAGTGAAGTGTTCTCGAGTGATGCCGTATAGCACGGCAGGAAAGCATAAACGTCATCGGGGTTGTCCATGGACAATTCTTATCCAAGCTATCTGTGTTATACGGGGAATGGGTTAACCTAGTGATGGTTAGGGCTTGGTTCTACGAACATCCTTACTGTACCCACAGAGATATGTTTCTTTGCTCTGGATAAAACCATCAGCTAAATGTAATTATAAAAGTATTTACAGATGTGAAGCTTAGTAAATGTGAAGCAGTGTCCGTGCCCTCTGAGCTGGTCTCCTGCCCGCAGCCCGCGGGACGGGGCCATGTTGGGTGTAAACATCGACCACTCCCTCCCGCCTGAACCATCTCCTGGTGGCCCCCTGCTGGTGACCTGGTGGTAGTGCCCCCACTCAGCGGTGGAAGGCCATGCTGCCCCCTGGTGGTCAGAGCAGAGAACTACAGGACTCACTTCAGTGTTGGTTGACAATGTTTCCTCGTCTCAGATTTGGGCGTATCGGGCGTCTGGTGACGCGGGCGGCAGCCTTGGGCGGGAAAGTGAACGTGGTCGCCATCAACGACCCCTTCATCACCCTGGAGTACATGGTGAGAGCTCTGATGGGCCTTCATGCAGCATGTGAAGGGGCCCTTTCTACATGTCTGTCCAACGTATACCATATGTGTACGGTGTGTCTGTAGCCCTTCATGTTCCCTATATATTGTGTTTAACCTAGTGCTTGTGGTAGGTACAGTGTGTGTGTTTAACGTATACGGTGTATCTGCAGGCCTACATGTTCCAGTACGACTCCACCCACGGGCCCTGGAAGCACAGCGAGGTGAAGGTGGACAACGGCCAGCTGTGCATCGGCGCCATGCGCATCACCGTCTCCCACGAGTAGGTCACTCCCTGGCTGAGGTCACTCCCTGGCTGAGGTCACTCCCTGGCTGAGGTCACTCCCTGGCTGAGGTCACTCCCTGGCTGAGGTCACTCCCTGGCTGACGCCTGTCTCAGGCCGTGTTCTGACGTTATGAAGGCTTAGCATCGCTGTGGGATGTAACACTAAGGCTGGTAACCGTGGTAACGTGTGACGGTCCACATGGCGGTCGTAACGAGGTCTTGGTAACACTGTTGTGATGCTAGTGGGATGTTGTGGGGATGATGCTGTGGTCACCGTGGTAACGCTGTGACGCGCTGTGTTCCAGGAGGGCCCCAGAGAGCATCGGCTGGGGCGCCCTGGGCGTAGACTACGTGGTGGAGTCCACCGGAGTCTTCACCACCATCGAGAAGGCCTCCGTAAGAACCCTCAGTATGCACCACCACACCATGATGGACAGGACCCCCACCCACCACACACATGATGGACAGGACCCCCACCCTCATCATACACATGATGGACAGGACCCCCACCTACCATACACATGATGGACAGGACCTCCACCCTCACTATACACATGATGGACAGGACCCCCACCCACCATACACATGATGGACAGGACCTCCACCCACCATACACATGATGGACAGGACCTCCACCCTCACTATACACATGATGGACAGGACCTCCACCCTCACTATACACATGATGGACAGGACCTCCACCCTCCAGACACATGATGTACAGGACCTCCACCCTCACTATACACATGATGGACAGGAGGACCTCCACCCTCACTGTACACATGATGGACAGGAGGACCTCCACCCTCACTGTACACATGATGGACAGGAGGACCTCCACCCTCACTGTACACATGATGGACAGGAGGACCTCCACCCTCACTATACACAAGTGATTATAAATAACAAGTGTTATTTATAATCCTTTGAGTCAAGTGTCTATTTTATTAAGTTTCATGATGTGTGTTGGAGGTATTGAATAATTATGAATGAAACTGACCTTTGACCCCTGACCCCCAGGCTCACCTGAAGGGTGGAGCTAAGCGTGTGGTCATCTCCGCCCCCAGTGCCGACGCCCCCATGTTCGTGATGGGCGTCAACAACGACACGTACAACAACTCCATGAAGGTCGTCAGGTGAGTCACATGACCTCTCCAACACTTCCTGCACCCCCCGGACGAGGTCACGTGACCCCCCCCTGGACGAGGTCACGTGACCAGGGGAAAGCCTCATGGTGGCTTCAGACTCCGAGGTCTGGCCCTCATGACTTACAGAGTTTGGGTTTTCTATAGTATTTATATTGTGAGTGGAGCCGCTTCTCAATTCACGTTCTTTTCTGTACCTGTGCTTGCGTTCGAGGCTGGTGTTCTGTTTTCTATAATTAGTTTATATTGTTCAGTAGTTATATGCCTACATGAGGCCGTAGCAGTTAACAGACGAGCTGAGCTGGTGAAACGTCATCAGTCGTAGCCCAAGCACTGTTCCAATTCAAAGTACGCATCAAGTACTGTTCCAATTCAAAGTACGCATCAAGTACTGTTCCAATTCAAAGTACGCATCAAGTACTGTTCCAATTCAAAGTACGCATCAAGTACTGTTCCAATTCAAAGTACGCATCAAGTACTGTTCCAATTCAAAGTACGCATCAAGTACTGTTCCAATTCAAAGTACGCATCAAGTACTGTCGTAAAACCCGGAAGTGTTCTTGATGCGTTCTTAAATCGCCCGCTTCATCGAGGGTGCATCGGAGGTGGCTTGTGTGGACTTGGGACCGATAAATATCCCAGGATGCATTTTGCATTCCTATGTTTTAAAATATCAGTATGTAAGCTATAATAATAGGCTATATAGTTACATTAAAAAAATAAAAATAAAATGGAGGACTATTCATTCAAAATATGAACATACTATTTTAAAACTAAAGAGGCTGGTGTTTTGTTTTCTATAATTAGTTTATATTGTTCAGTAGTATATGCCTACATGAGGCCGTAGCAGTTAACAGACGAGCAGAGCTGGTGACGTCATCGAGTCCGCTGCTGTTCCAATTGTAGGAGCGTACTCCCGTCCTCGGAAGTGTGTACTTTGGAAGTCCGGACTTGCCAAGTGCGAACTTCCAAGTCCGCGGGTCCACAGTTCGCGTACTGGGTATTGAGAAACGGCTTTTGAAGGATGGATGCTTGTTGCCAGGGCAACGCACTAGTAGATGAGAGGCCCAGTGTTTTGTGGCTAGGCGTCCTGCCTGTTCCCTGTCTTAAGATGCCTTTTTTAATGTTTGACCTGGATAAAAGTGAACCCCACCTTCACGCCCTCTGTCTCCATAGCAACGCCTCCTGCACCACCAACTGCCTGGCACCCCTCGCCAAGGTCATCAACGACAACTTCACCATCGTGGAGGGCCTGATGGTAACACCACCCGTATCCCATCCCTACACCACCCACACCCCTCTACCTCCACTACAACCCCACCCCTCCACTACACCACCCAACCTACACATCCCTACGTCACCACAACACATCACTACACCACCCAAACCCCACCACTACACCATCACCACATCACTTCACCCCACCACCCAAACCCCACCACTACATCATCCCTACACCACCCAACCTACACCATCCCTACGTCACCACAACACATCACTACACCACCCAAACCCCACCACTACACCACCCAAACCCCACCACTACGTCACCACAACACATCACTACACTACACCACCCAAACCCCACCACTACATCATCACTACACCACCCAACCTACACATCCCTACGTCACCACAACACATCACTACACTACACCACCCACACCCCACCACTACACCATCCCTACATCACCACATCACTACACCATCCCTACGTCACCACATCACTACACCATCCCTACGTCACCACAACACATCACTACACTACACCACCCACACCGCACCACTACACCATCCCTACATCACCACATCACTACACTACACCACCCAACCTACACCATCCCTACGTCACCACAACACATCACTACACCACCCAAACCCCACCACTACACCATCCCTACATCACCACATCACTACACTACACCACCCAACCTACACCATCCCTACATCACCACAACACATCACTACACTACACCACCCAAACCCCACCACTACACCACCCAAACCCCACCACTACGTCACCACAACACATCACTACACTACACCACCCAAACCCCACCACTACACCATCCCTACATCACCACATCACTACACCATCCCTACGTCACCACATCACTACACCACCCAAACCCCACCACTACACCACCCCTACATCACCACATCACTACACTACACCACCCACACCGCACCACTAAACCAATCCCTGACCCTGCTGTTGGCCCCGCCTCCAGAGCACGGTGCACGCCACCACCGCCACCCAGAAGACGGTGGACGGGCCGTCCGGCAAGATGTGGCGCGACGGTCGCGGCGCCGGCCAGAACATCATCCCCGCCTCCACCGGCGCCGCCAAGGCCGTCGGCAAGGTCATCCCCGAGCTCAACGGGTAGGACTTCCTGTCGGCCCGCCGCACTTCCTGTCCCTCGGAGCAAGGCCTTGACCCAGCAGCACTAAGGGGCTAGATGGTGTCTCTGTACTGTCTAACCCCTACCTGCTCCTTAATGACCTGTCTCTGTACTGTCTAACCCCTACCTGCTCCTTTATGACTTGTCTCTGTACTGTCTAACCCCTACCTGCTCCTTAATGACCTGTCTCTGTACTGTCTAACCCCTACCTGCTCCTTAATGACCTGTCTCTGTACTGTCTAACCCTACCTGCTCCTTAATGACCTGTCTCTGTACTGTCTAACCCCTACCTGCTCCTTAATGACCTCTCTGTACTGTCTAACCCCTACCTGCTCCTTAATGACCTGTCTCTGTACTGTCTAACCCCTACCTGCTCCTTAATGACCTCTCTGTACTGTCTAACCCCTACCTGCTCCTTAATGACCTGTCTCTGTACTGTCTAACCCCTACCTGCTCCTTAATGACCTGTCTCTGTACTGTCTAACCCCTACCTGCTCCTTAATGACCTGTCTCTGTACTGTCTAACCCCTACCTGCTCCTTAATGACCTGTCTCTGTACTGTCTAACCCCTACCTGCTCCTTAATGACCCGTCTCTGTACTGTCTAACCCCTACCTGCTCCTTAATGACCTGTCTCTGTACTGTCTAACCCCTACCTGCTCCTTAATGACCTGTCTCTGTACTGTCTAACCCCTACCTGCTCCTTAATGACCTGTCTCTGTACTGTCTAACCCCTACCTGCTCCTCGATGACACTAGGCTCCTGGTAGAGCGACTGCTGGTGACCAGTGTCTGAGACCATCGGCTCCATGCTGGTCTGAGGTCGATGGTGAACATCAGCGTGCAGCTCTGTGGTGTATACTAAGCCCCTCCTCCTCTCTCGTGGACAGGAAGCTGACGGGCATGGCGTTCCGCGTCCCAACCCCCAACGTGTCCGTGGTGGACCTGACAGTGAGGCTGAAGAAGGCTGTGAGTACCCCGTCACCTCCTCCCCCGTCACCTCCTCCCCCGTCACCTCCTCCCCCATCACCTCCTCCCCCGTCACCTCCTCCCCTCCTCCCCCGTCACCTCCTCCCCCGTCACCTCCTCCCCGTCACCTCCTCCCCCGTCACCTCCTCCCCCATCACCTCCTCCCCGTCACCTCCTCCCCCCCGTCACCTCCTCCCCCCCGTCACCTCCTCCCCCCCGTCACCTCCTCCCCCCGTCACCTCCTCCCCCCGTCACCTCCTCCCCCCCGTCACCTCCTCCCCCCGTCACCTCCTCCCCCCCGTCACCTCCTCCCCCCCGTCACCTCCTCCCCCCCGTCACCTCCTCCCCCCCGTCACCTCCTCCCCCCGTCACCTCCTCCCCCCGTCACCTCCTCCCCCCGTCACCTCCTCCCCCCCGTCACCTCCTCCCCCCCGTCACCTCCTCCCCCCCGTCACCTCCTCCCCCCCGTCACCTCCTCCCCCCCGTCACCTCCTCCCCCCCGTCACCTCCTCTCCCGCGTCACCTCCTCCCCCGCGTCACCTCCCCCTCCCCTCCTCCTCCCCCGCGTCACCTCCCCCTCCCCTCCTCCACCCCCTCCCCTCCTCCACCCGTCCACCCCCCCCCTGTTGGATCTCTAACTCCTCCCCCCTGTGGATCTCTAACTCCTCCCCCCTGTGGATCTCTAACTCCTCCCCCCTGTGGATCTCTAACTCCTCCCCCCTGTTGGATCTCTAACTCCTCCCCCCTGTTGGATCTCTAACTCCTCCCCCCTGTGGATCTCTAACTCCCCCCCCTGTTGGATCTCTAACTCCTCCCCCCTGTGGATCTCTAACTCCTCCCCCCTGTGGATCTCTAACTCCTCCCCCCCCTGTGGATCTCTAACTCCTCCCCCCCTGTTGGATCTCTAACTCCTCCCCCCTCCCACAGGCCTCCTACGATGAGATCAAGAAGGCCATCAAGGCGGCATCCGAGGGCCCCATGAAGGGGATCCTGGGGTACACCGAGGACCAGGTAGGACCGGGGGGTACACCTAGGACCAGGGGGGGTACGGGGGTACACCGAGGACCAGGTAGGACCGGGGGGTACACCTAGGACCAGGGGGGTACAGGGGGTACACCGAGGACCAGGTAGGACCGAGGGGTACACCTAGGACCAGGGGGGGTACGGGGGTACACCTAGGACCAGGGGGGTACAGGGGGTATACCGAGGACCAGGTAGGACCGGGGGGTACACCTAGGACCAGGGGGGGGTACGGGGGTACACCTAGGACCAGGGGGGGGTACGGGGGTACACCTAGGACCAGGGGGGGGTACGGGGGTACACCTAGGACCAGGGGGGTACAGGGGGTATACCTAGGACCGGGGGGTACACCTAGGACCAGGGGGGTACGGGGGGTACACCTAGGACCAGGGGGGTACAGGGGGTACACCTAGGACCAGGGGGGTACAGGGGGTACACCTAGGACCAGGGGGGTACAGGGGGTACACCGAGGACCAGGTAGGACCGGGGGGTACACCTAGGACCGGGGGGGGTACGGGGGGTACACCTAGGACCAGGGGGGTACAGGGGGTACACCTAGGACCAGGTAGGACCGGGGGGTACACCTAGGACCAGGGGGGTACACCGAGGACCAGGTAGGACCGGGGGGTACACCTAGGACCAGGGGGGGTACGGGGGGCCTGACGGAACTCTGCTAACTGTACTTCCTGTCAGGTGGTGTCCACGGACTTCAACGGAGACACCCGCTCCTCCATCTTCGACGCCGGCGCCGGGATCGCCCTCAACGAGAACTTTGTCAAGCTGGTCTCCTGGTGGGTCACCTGACGAGTCACCTGACCTTTTACAATGGTAGCCTAGCAACCACAGGAGAGGCAGGGACTGTGAGGCGGCCCTCAGGGTGAGAGGTTGTGGGGTCCCCCCCCCTGCGGGCGTCCTGGCTCTAGAGGACCCCGTCACACGGGCGTCCTGCGACCGCCTGCTGCTACTGAAGCTTGGGAGTCTTTAGCGTTGCTAGGCAACGGATTCACTGACCCCAGCTTCGCCGCGCCTCCATTCATCCAGTTTGACCACCAGAATAAAAACATAAAGTTTTACTTCGGGCGTCGAGTTGATGGTTTCAGCGCTTCCAGAAACGTGAGGGACACTGAAAGGAGAAAAACGCACGCAAATGCAGTGAGGAGAAAGGCTTCACTGGGGGGGGGCTAGGCCCCGCCCCCTCCGGACTGATCAGCCACTGGTTGGCTGAAGGCTGAACCTGGAGCGGCGTGTCAAAGTGTTGTGGGAGGTTAACTCGTGTTAGCGTTATCCAAATGGAGTCAGACTGAAGTTAGACTCCCCTGTGAAGGAACCTTAAGCTAAGAGCCTTAACCTTAAGTTAAGAGCCTTAACCTTAAGCTAAGAGCCTTAACCTTAAGCTAAGAGCCTTAACCTTGAGTTAGGAGCCATGTCCAGAGGTCGCTGCCTCACACGATGGCGCCCGGCGTGACATCACTTCCTGTATACACTAAATGCCTCTTCTCTCTTCTGGCTGCAGGTACGACAACGAGTTTGGCTACAGCAACCGCGTGTGTGACCTGATCCTGCACATGTACTCCAAGGAGTGACGGCACCACGCAGACACAGCCTGTTCTTAGCTCCTTCCATGGTTCCTAGCCCCCTCCCCTGGTTCCTTGCCCCCCCCCCCTCCCGCTGGTTCCTGGCTCCTAAGCCAGTTACTTGACCCCCCCCCGCAGGGTTCCTGAGCCTCACTGTAGTCCCTTTTAGATGGCTTTGAAACCGTTTCACTGTATGGTCTAAACTGCTTTGTCTCTCTGACGCAACAATAAACATAATTTGTGGAAGATGACCTGTGTCGACTGAATCACTGACGCGGGTCGCTAACCAGAGTGTTTGTGTTCAATTGTTGAACAATAACAAAAGATCTGAATACCGGAAGTGCTTATGTTGATTTATTGAAGTGAAGCCCGTAGTGCGTCACTGTGCAGTCACGGCGCTCCCTCCGCGCGCCTCCAAAGGACGCAGGAACGACCCCTTAAAAGTCACAGGCTCTCCGGTGCCGCTTTAATAACCGTAATTACCGATGACGACACCGCCCCCTGATTTCACTAACGGAAAGTCGGAGGCCGTTCCTCAGCGTGCTCAGGAACGCTGACTGTTGTGTGCGCCGCGCGCCGTCCACTACGGTAACCCAAAGCCGCAGTCACTCACGTGTTGGTGTCCTCAAGCTCTGCACCACCGGCACCGCGAGCTGCTCCCGTGGTCCGCTGCGTTAAAGTCAGCCGCTACTCAACGCTATTGGTCGTTTTTAATTAATATTAATTGAATTGATATTTACTCATTTGCTCTATTTGATTGACTGACAGCGGTCGTTAGCGCGTGCTTTAATATTTTACTGAACGTCGCTCCTGCGTTTGTTTACGTGTGCTCGCGGTCTGAGTTGCGGGCAAGTTTGGAGCAGGTAACGGACGAGGCACGAGCCGGTGTTTACATCAGCGGCCCGCGGACACGAGCGTAACGGAGGTATTGATGCCGGATCTCGAGCACTTCAGTTCTCCTACTCGACGATGAATCCGTTCCCGGGTCCGAGATCGCGTTCCCGATGCACCAGACCGAAGTGAGCACGGGCCTGGACCCTACGGCGGCCCGGACCCGGGCTACCTCCTGGGGGAGCACGGCGGTTCGGGCCGGACGGCTTTCCCGGGCTGGACTTCGGCTCGCTCCCGCCGTCCGGTCTCGCCTACCTGCACCTTAACGGCTCGGTCCCGCCGCACGCGCCGCCGTCTCCCGCCGCCATGGCGCTGAGGAACGACCTGGGCTCCAACATCAGCGTGTTGAAGACCCTCAACCTCCGCTTCCGGTGCTTTCTGGCCAAGGTGCACGAGCTGGAGCGGCGGAACAAGGCCCTGGAGAAGCAGCTGCAGCAGGCCCTGGACGGTAACCAGGGCAACGGCTCGGACGCGCGCCTCAAGAAGCCTTTGACCAAAGACATCGGGGTGCAGACCGGGTTCATCGGACACATCCCGGTGCGCCCCGGGGCCATCCCGCTCCTGAACGCCAACAACGCGGCTTACCTGCCCGGGGGGCTGCTGTCCCCCACCATCCACCCCCCGCTGTCCTACGACGCGGACTACAGCCAGTCGCTGCCGGGGGGGCAACAACCTGAACCCGGGCCTGATCCTGAACTCCGGCCTGGTGGACTCCAACTCCAACATCACCCCGCTGTACGGCGGCTGCGTGAGCCCCGCGCGCTCCCCCGGGGACCCCACGAGGCACGTCGCCAACATCAACGACATCAACATCAAAAACATCAACCACGGTACCGGGATGGCCACGAGCAACAACCCCCCGCCCCGGTTCCTCCCCGGACCATCTGGTCCTACAACCACACCCGTCGCTGGGCACGGGTGGCCGGGACTCGCGCGCGACAGGCCCTCCTGGGGGGCCCTGGATCCAACCAGACGGCGTGGGGGTTCAGGTGGACACCATCACACCGGAGATCCGCGCGCTCTATAACGTGCTGGCCAAGTGAAGCGCGAACGGGACGAGTACAAGAGAAGGTAAAGTGCTCGCGTAGCGGAAAGAACGCTAACCTTTAACTGCGCGCGCGGTGCAGTCGTGAACATGGCGCGCGCCCCTGCGTCTATTCGGGTCAACTGACAAAGTCAGGGTTTAAACTTCACGGTTCAATGTCTCCCATCCACCGTCCGGTTTATGGTCGTACTTGCGTCATTAACGGCGGCCTGAGCGTGTTGACAGCTGTCACTCAGGGCGATGTCATGTTTGAATTTCCAACGGCTCATCACCCTCGTAATATTCGATATACCTTGAGACATTTATGTTCCCTAAAGTCGTACAAGTCATTTGGTAAGGAGTTCTTATTAGCTGGCGTATTTAAAGAAGCTTTAAACATTTAGCACATTTGTTAAAGGTCCTCTGACATGCCACCAGGTGTGAGTGTGATTAGCCGTTACAAGTGTTTTGAAAATCTGTCCCTTATGACATCACAAGTGGGCGTGTCAACCTAGATGTGTGACGGGTAGATGAGCTGCGTTTGCTCCAGTCCACTGGGTAGGCTGGTAGACAACTGATCATCTTCCCACAAAGACAAACGGGAATGCTGTAAACGCTACAAGCCAGGAAATGACGTTGCAAGAGGCCCTCGCGCGGCTGGCGTAGGACGCATCTCAAACACAGGGAGGGAGTTCGACCTAGGCCTCCCATCAGAGACCTGGAGCTATTGGGCTGCTCCCACCGTTAGCATAGGAGAGCCAGACTCACTCAAACACACAGAAAACCTATTTAGAACCTTGAAAGGAAAACGCTGGGCATATTTACCATGGAAGGAGCCTGTATCTCAACTATATGTTGCAGTTGTGTTGTAGAGATGCTTTTAATGTGTACGATCGGACAACATATGCCGAGTTCTGTCAACCAAGCCTGCTGTCTCTATCAGGGAGCCTTTTTTAGAAGAACAGTTTCAAGATTTCACATCAACGCTTTGACCAAAAGACGTTTGAATTAGTATGTTCAACATAAACTCTGGCAAGACTTGTATTGTAAAACATCAATAATTTAATAATAATCGATACTGTTGATAATATACGCAATACCATACAGTGATAGGGAACTCAACAGAACCTGGTGAATACATTTGCTGCATGACTTGCTATTATACTGTGAATTATTTCACAGACTGAAATGTCAAAACACAACCCTAATGTGATTGGTCAGTGAGGGGGCCAATATGTCCCAGAGGAGTCTCTATTGGCTACTGAGTAGGGGAGCTACAAGCTCTAGTGTGATTGGTTGGAGCTGTATGCCAACTTCTTCTTCTCATTCATTCATTCATATATTTATTCAATAGCTGTACTTTCAGTAGTTCAGCTATCCATAGCATGATTCCACGCCCTACGGGGGGGAGACCACCTGGCCCCCCGGGGAGAGGGAGGGAGACGACCCAGAGAGTCCCCCCCCCCCCCCCCCCCCCCCACCCCCCCCCCCCCCCCCAGGTGAACTGGGAAGGTGCTCGTAGCCCCGTCCCCGTCCTCAGTGGGAGACCTCCTCACCCCCGGGCCTCGTAGCCCCCCAGCCCTCCTGATGTCTGCCCAAACACACCTCTCCTGGAGCTAATGAAGTACCGCATGTTGAGGCTGGAGGCTCTAGAGCTCCGCATGTTGAGGCTGGGGGCTCTAGACTCTATAGCTCCACATGTTGAGGCTGGGGGCTCTAGACTCTATAGCTCCACATGTTGAGGCTGGGGGCTCTAGAGCTCCACATGTTGAGGCTGGGGGCTCTAGAGCTCCACATGTTGAGGCTGGGGGCTCTAGAGCTCCACAGGTTGAGGCTGGGGGCTCTAGAGCTCCACAGGTTGAGGCTGGGGGCTCTAGAGCTCCACATGTTGAGGCTGGGGGCTCTAGAGCTCCACATGTTGAGGCTGGGGGCTCTAGAGCTCCACATGTTGAGGCTGGGGGCTCTAGAGCTCCACATGTTGAGGCTGGGGGCTCTAGACTCTATAGCTCCACATGTTGAGGCTGGGGGCTTTAGACTCTATAGCTCCACATGTTGAGGCTGGGGGCTCTAGAGCTCCACATGTTGAGGCTGGGGGCTCTAGAGCTCCACATGTTGAGGCTGGGGGCTCTAGACTCTATAGCTCCACATGTTGAGGCTGGGGGCTCTAGAGCTCCACATGTTGAGGCTGGGGGCTCTAGAGCTCCACATGTTGAGGCTGGGGGCTTTAGACTCTCTAGCTCCACATGTTGAGGCTGGGGACTCTAGACTCTAGAGCTCTCCATCACCACATGTTGAGGCTGTAGTCATGGTGACATGATGTTGTTTTTAGGGACTGGTCAGATACGGGAAGATTTCCATTTTGCTTGGATTGAATGTTTCCACAGAGAGAGAGAGAGAGAGACTATAGATTAGTCATATATATATATATATATATATATATATATATATATATAAATGACTATAGCCCCTAGTCTCTCTCTCTCTCGCTCCAGTGTGTTTTTCTGCAGTGTCAGTCGCTGACATCATCTCTCTCTCTCTCTCTCTCTCTCTCTCTCTCTCTCTCTCTCTCTCTCTCTCTCTCTCTCTCTCTCTCTCTCTCTCTCTCTCTCTCTCTCTCTCTCTCTTGATGTATAGCTGCTAGTGTTCAGTCTGTCTGCAGGTCAAACAGAACAAGTGGAACCTGCAGTGACAGCAGGGGTTTTTCCTCTGCACAGTTTCTGCAAGACTTCAACCTTAAGACTGTCATGGCCTGAATGTATTACATGATTTAGCCTGTGTGTGTGTTAGGTGGGAGGAGGAGTACACGGCCAGGGTTGACCTGCAGGAGAAGATGGCTGAGCTGGAAGATGTAAATACACACACACACACACACACACACACACACACACACACACACACACACACACACACACACACACACACACACACACACACACACACACACACACACACACACACACACACACACACACACTAAAACAACCTTTACACCAGGTGGTGTGTTAACATGCACACAGGACAGCTGGTTAACCAGTTGTTAACCAGATGTTCACCATGTGTTCACTAGGTGTTAACAGGTGTTAACCAGATGCTCACCAGGTGTTAACCATGTGTTCACCAGGTGTTCGCTATGTGTTAAGCAGGTGTTTATTGTGGATCCGGCAGACTAGTCTTCCTGGGGTCCAATTAAAATCTGAACATGCAAACAATTAATCATCACTCAAATACAGTAAAAGTAGTGACAAAACTACAAATACATAGCAACAGTCAAACAAACAAATAAATGGGCATCTGGGCGCCTCAGAGCGCAAACACCTTCATCAAAACATAATTCATTGAGCGCCAAGCCAAGTCAGAGTCCCGAGTTCATATTTAACATAAATAAAAATAGGATTTAATTTGCCTCTTGAATTCCCTCTTCACAGGTATAACACGAATGTGCGAAGGGAGTACTGTATTTTCCGGACTATAAGTCGCGTTTTTTTTGTAGTTTGGCTTGCCCTGCGACTTATATTTCGAAGCGACTTATATGCCAAAATTGTGCGTACATAATCTTCGGCCGCAAGATGGCACCGTCATTCATTAGGCCTACAACTGAACGCTGCAAGCCTACTGCACCAGCGAATAAATTATATATAAACTAGACCGTAGACAAAACAAAAGAGAACACAAAATAAAAATGCCGCCAAAAAGAAAAAGCTATACTGCACAATTTAAACTGCAGATTATAAAGTATGCAGCCGAAAACGGCAATCGAGCAACAGAAAGAAAGTTTGGGGTGAGTGAAAAACTTGTCCGGGACTGGCGAAAAGCCGAGGAAACTCTTGTTTAAATGTTTAAAAATAAATGCGACTTATACACCGATGCGACGTATATATGTTTTTTTCCTCGTCATGGAGCATTTTTTGACTGATGCGACTAATACTCGGGAGCGACGTATAGTCCGGAAAATACGGTATATTCCACAAAGAAATGGACCTATAGAAGGATGTCCTCCTCATTGCATTACTCCTACAGTGTGGGAGCACAACTAGCCCTGCTGTTGCAGATCTAGTACCGCAAAAATCAATCAATTTCATTAAAAAGAGCTCTAGGAACATGAGTGGAAATTACATTCTTAATAAATATCAAGGACCTAATGGATAACCTATCAAGAGCTTTAGGTGTTCACCAGGTGTTCACCAGGTGTTCACCAGGTGTTCACCAGGTGTTCACCAGGTGTTCACCAGGTGTTCACTATGTGTTCACCAGGTGTTCACCAGGTGTTCACTATGTGTTCACCAGGTGTTCACCAGGTGTTCACCAGGTGTTCACCAGGTGTTCACTATGTGTTCACTATGTGTTCACTATGTGTTCACTATGTGTTCACTATGTGTTCACTATGTGTTCACTATGTGTTCACCAGGTGTTCACCAGGTGTTCACCAGGTGTTCACCAGGTGTTCACCAGGTGTTCACTATGTGTTCACTATGTGTTCACCAGGTGTTCACCAGGTGTTCACCAGGTGTTCA
Organism: Gadus macrocephalus; assembly: GCF_031168955.1. Lineage (NCBI taxonomy): Eukaryota > Metazoa > Chordata > Actinopteri > Gadiformes > Gadidae > Gadus > Gadus macrocephalus. The sequence continues at coordinate 453,120 of NC_082403.1, forward strand.
CCTGGTGTTCACTATGTGTTCACTATGTGTTAACCAGGTGTTCACTATGTGTTAACAGGTGTTAACCAGGTGTTCACTATGTGTTCACCAGGTGTTCACCAGGTGGTCTGCCTGCAGGTAAACCCACCTGGCTGCAGGTGGTCCCAGTCAGCTGGGGTCAGATATTCACACCGCGGAGATGAACTCAGATACAATGACAACTTCATGATCTTGTCAGCGTGTGTTTGCGTGTGTGCGTGTGCGTGTTTGTGCGTGCGTCTGTGTGTGTGTGCGTGCATGCCGTGCGTGCGCGTGTGTGTGTGTGCGTGCGACTGTGTGTGTGTGTGCGTGCGACTGTGTGTGTGCGTGCGCGTGTGTCTGTGTGTGTGTGTGTGTGTGTGCGTGCGACTGTGCGTGCACGTGTGCGACTGTGTGTGTGTGTCTGTGTGTGTGTGTGTGTGTGTGTGTGTGTGCAGGACCTGCAGGAGGGCGAGGTGTACCAGGATGAGCTAACGGTGCGCGTGAAGCAGCTGAAGGCGGAGCTCGTCCTCTTCAAAGGCCTCATGAGCAACGTGAGACACACTGCTACACACAGTACACACTAACTACACACTAACTACTCACTGCTACACACTAACTACACACAGTACACACTAACTGTCCTCTTCAAAGGCCTCATGAGCAACGTGAGACACACTGCTACACACAGTACACACTAACTACTTACTGCTACACACTAACTACACACAGTACACACTAACTACACACTAACTACTCACTGCTACACACTAACTACTCACTAACTACACACAGTACACACTAACTGTCCTCTTCAAAGGCCTCATGAGCAACGTGAGACGCACTGCTACACACTAACTACACACTAACTACCCACAGTACACACTAACTACACACTGCTACACACTACCTACACACTACCTACACACTGCTACACACTAACTACACACTGCTACACACTAACTACACACTAACTACCAGGGCTCCAGACTAACTTGGGTGCACTGGTGCGCCTACATTTTTTATTTGGGTGCACCAGCACGTATTTATGGTGCACCCAAGTTTTGAGTTGTTGAGGGGGGGGGGGGGGGTGTGGCGTTGGACCGTGCCTGCCTTGCGCTGAGTTGTTGACGGGGGGGGGGGGGGCAACCGGGCAACTGCACCGTCGATATTTACGCCATTGATTAATGATATTTTGACCATGAAATAAATGCCTTAAATAAATGCCGAATCTGTATCTCTCATAAAGAATATCGTCAGACAATGCCAAGGGATCGGTTCCGTCCCGTAAAACCCTCTGTCTCCGGAGGGACGCCTGTACGATAAGTGCGTCGAGGTCCACGGGAACACCCACAAATGGTGACGCCATTATCGGAGGAGGGGCTAGGAAGCTGCGCACGCCGATATAAGTAGCCGATCTCCGGGTAGACTCGCTGAAAAGCTGCTCCCGACCAGGTTTGGTTGCGAGCGTAAGTCACCATGGTGATACAGCGACGCTTAAAGAGATCGACTTTCATGGTACAGCTAACCCAGGCTTTCAGCTCAACATACCTCGCTAACCCTCTAATCGAGCTTCGTAGTACAGGCCCCTGGATTGGGCTTCGCGGGTTTGTTTACCGGCGTTGCTATTGTTACCGGTCTTGCATGTTCCAACGGTTTATTAGGTATCTAATAAATCGCTGTCTAATCAATACTTCATTCACTGCCTCTTCCGTGGTCATTACAATATTATGAATAGACTGCTCTGTAAAAAAAAATAATAATAATTATACCAGATAAATTTTCAGTCGCACCGGTGCGCCCAAATAAAATATTTGGTCGCACTACCCCGAATTCTAGGCGCATGTGCGCCCAAATTAGGCGCACTCTGGAGCCCTGACTACACACTGCTACACACAGTACATACTAACAACACACTAACTACACACTGTTACACACAGTACACACTACCTACACACTAACTGTCCTCTTCAAAGGCCTCATGAGCAACGTAAGACACACTGCTACACACTAACTACACACTGCACACCAACTACACACTGAGTGTGTGGCTACTACACACTAACTACTGTGTGTGTGTGGTTACTACATGCTTATTAAGAAGATTAGTCAACACCCTCATTATGCTGAAAAACAGACTCCTAGTGTGTGTGTCTGTGCGTCCTTGTGTGTGTCTATGTGTCCGTGTGTGTATGTGTGTATCTGTGTGTGTGTGTGTGTGTGTGTGTGTCTGTGTATCTCTGTGTGTGTGCGTGTGTGTGTATCTCTGTGTGTGTACGTGTGTGTGTCTGTGTGTGTGCGTGTGTGTGTATCTCTGTATGTATGTGTGTGTGTGTGCGTGTGTGTGTGTGTGTGTGTGCGTGTGTGTATCTGTGTGTGTGCGTGTGTGTGTATCTGTGTGTGTGTGTGTGTGTGTGTGTGCGTGTGTGTGTATCTGTGTGTGTGTGTCTGTGTATCTGTGTGTCTGCGTGTGTGTGTATCTGTGTGTGTGTGTGTGTGTGTGTCTGTGTGTGTGCGTGTGTGTGTATCTCTGTATGTGTGTGTGTGTGTGTGTGTGTGTGTGTGTGTGTCTGTGTATCTGTGTGTCTGCGTGTGTGTGTATCTGTGTGTGTGTGTGCGTGTGTGTGTATCTCTGTGTGTGTGTGTGTGTGTGTGTGTGTGTGTGCTCTCCAGAACCGCTCGGAGCTGGACAGTGCGATCCAGGAGAAGGCCATGAAGGTGGACATGGACATCTGCCGCCGCATCGACATCACCGCGCGGCTCTGTGACGTCGCCCAGCAGCGCAACTGTGAGGACATGAGCGCCATGTTCCAGGTGGGCGGGGCCGGCCGCAGCCAATGGGAGCGCCGATCCTTAACCTTCAGTGCTTCCTGTCAGAATGGACAGCTCAGCAATGCTACAAATGATCCTTTAAATTCATGTGTTCTTACACTAATTCATTCATTCATTGGATTACCTAGCTAGCTAGCTAAAATTAGCACTGCTAACCAACACACGCTATTCTTTTTAACTGTGCTGTTATTGAGCTAGCTAGAGTGTGTTTCCCTATCACAAATACACACACGCCAAGGTACACACATACACACACACACACACAACGAGGTACACACACACTGACGTACATACACATATACACATATACAAACACCATGGTACACACACACACAAATACAATAGGGCTGCAACTAACGATTATTGGAATAATTGATTAATCTGTAGATTATTTTTTAGATTTATCGATGAACCAGATAAAAAAGGAAACTTTTCCAATTGCCGCATCTTCATTCAAAAACTGAACATTACTTCAAATTCACAGTGCAGACTGAAGTGTAAAAACACCAGGTTATTGCTCCAACGTCCCGGAACTATTAAAAGTAAGATTAAATTATAAAAAAACATAACTGGGATAACACAAAAAAAACGTACAATGTATAATATACATTTATACAGTATATAAGGGAACTCCATGGTTAACCGATTAACCGATAAGATCTTTAACATGTAAATAATAACGGTTAAAAATAAATTAAATCATCTTAATTTCTCAGATGACAGGAGATCGTTCATTTTTATTGATATTGATACAATTTTCGAGACTCCTTAACAATCCAAGTCTTTATTGACACCACTATTGATACTTTTCTATTATTTTGTTGAAATAGAACTTGTATTATCGCTTTAATTGCTGATAAGATGATCATAGCTCAAGATAGGACGTTAAACAGGTCATAGTTCCATCTTTACTATCTATTTTATATTGCTGGGAAACCAAGTTTTCGCCCAAATCGCAAATTTCCTTTTTTGGTGTTGCATTTGAATGCATCAATCATATCACTGAGCTGACCTGAACACATCCTATTTGACACTGTTTGCTACTTTTTTTAAGCTAACTAGCTCTGTATCCTGACGATTTTAACATGGATTTAAAAACTGGATTACTATTATTAACTGGGACTTTCTACACCGTCCGGTTGTGTGATTACTACCGCTGCTTTGAATGAGTGTTGATGCACGCGGTGCCGACTCCGAGCCCGTCTGCACACCGTCTGCAGCAGCAGCAGCTGACAGAGTTTTTGGTTGGACTAGACGGATACTGAGTTGAAGGAGTTTTTTTAACCCAAAGACAGTGTAGGTACAACACTTTTATATAGGCCTACAGTGTTAAGATATGACCAAAATACAAGCTGTGGTCGCTCTCTCACAGTGTTGGGAAGGTTACTTTTAAAATGTATCCAGTTACAGAATACAGAATACATGCCCAAAAATGTAATATGTAACGTATTCCGTTTCATCACTCAAACTGAGTATTGTATTCTGAATACTTGGATTACTTCCACATTGAATTGCATTTTTTAAGTGTAGGAATGTGGCATCAAATCCGGCTTGCTAAACAGGCCTATTCTGGTGTGTTCTTCTGTTCAAAATGGCTGAATGTGTTAGGCCCAAGTCTCCCTGAAAGTGCACTATTTTATATAACTTGCTGTAGTGGAACAACGACTATAAGGGTTTGAAAGATATTTGCTATCACATATATATTTTTTCACATCTCAAGCGAACCGTACCAGGGTTCGTTTGGAAGCGAACCGAGACCAGCTGTTCAGGGAGGTCTCTGATTTGGTTCACATCGAAGTGAGGTGGTTGCATTCACACCAACGCAAACGTACCGAACCAAGGGACCAAACTCGTTTAGTGCGCACTAAATGCTGTTGGTGTGAAAGCACGACTAAACTTGTGAAACAGAAGTATCGTCATGTAATCCATTGATTTCAACAATGTAACTGTATTCCAAACACCAACTATTTAAATTACTAACGGAATACAGTTAGCTATAATTTGTATTCTGAATACGTAACGCCGGTACATGTATTCTGTTACTCCCCAACACTGCTCACACTGAAGCTCGCTGTGGGCGTGCATGAACCGTGAGCCAACCTGTCGGCGGCTGGCTGTACACAGTGCCGCGCCTACCAGTGACGAATTAATCGCGCGACTCAACGAAGCGAAGACCAAATTCATTGCAAACGCTTTTAGTAATAGATTTTTATAGATTTTATCGATTCGTTGTTGCAGCCCTAATACACACACACACACACACAGAGTTAAACACATACACACACAAGGTACACACACACACACTGAGGTACACACAGGCACACAAATACGCACACACACACCGAGGTACCCAAACACCCTCACCAAGGTACACACACACAAACACACACCTTTAGCGCCACTGTACTTCTCTGTTGTGTGTAGTTGATCTGGGCTGCGTCTCCCTTCTGTCTGCGGGGCAGGTGGCCACGCCCCCCTCCACTCTGACCCACCGGCCCAAGAGGCAGAGCATCCAACCAGCCAAGGCCGTGGACGGAGAGGAGCCAATCAGCATGTCTGAGAGCGAGGGCGGGACCTATGAAGACGACTCCTGCAGTACATCAGCCAATCAGATCAACGAGGAGATGCAGAGGATGCTGAATCAGCTGTACGTTGAACTGTTACACGCACACGCGCACACACAAACACATGCACACACACACACACACACATATACACATACACACGCACACACACACACACACATACACACATACATAAACACACACACATACACACACACACACACACACACATGCACATGCACACACACACACACACATATACACATACACACGCACACACACACATACGCACATACATAAACACACGCACGCACACACATACACACACATACACACGCACACACACACACATACGCACACACATACACGCACACACACACACAAACACACGCACAAACACATGCACACACACACACATATACACATACACACGCACACACACACATACGTACATACATAAACACACGCACATACACACACACATACACACACACAAACACGCATATACAAAAACGCACACACACACACAAACACATGCACACACCCACGCACACAGCGCGTGGGTGTTTGCCTCGGTAGACCAGGTGTAGTAGAGGAGCAGCTCTGTCTGGGTGAGCTGTGTGTTGGTGTTGTGTAACGTGTGTACCGTGTGTTGTGTGATGCGTGGTGCATGCTGTGTGTTGGTGTTGTGTTGTGTAACGTGTGTACCGTGTGTTGTGTGATGCGTGGTGCATGCTGTGTGTTGGTGTTGTGTTGTGTTGTGTAACGTGTGTACCGTGTGTTGTGTGATGCGTGGTGCATGCTGTGTGTTGGTGTTGTGTTGTGTAACGTGTGTACCGTGTGTTGTGTGATGCGTGGTGCATGCTGTGTGTTGGTGTTGTGTTGTGTTGTGTAACGTGTGTTGTGTGATGCGTGGTGCATGCTGTGTGTTGGTGTTGTGTTGTGTTGTGTAACGTGTGTTGTGTGATGCGTGGTGCATGCTGTGTGTTGGTGTTGTGTTGTGTACCGTGTGTTGTGTGATGCGTGGTGCATGCTGTGTGTTGGTGTTGTGTTGTGTTGTGTAACGTGTGTTGTGTGATGCGTGGTGCATGCTGTGTGTTGTGTTGTGTAACGTGTGTACCGTGTGTTGTGTGATGCGTGGTGCATGCTGTGTGTTGTGTTGTGTAACGTGTGTACCGTGTGTTGTGTGATGCGTGGTGCATGCTGTGGTGGATGATCCTCAGGAGGGAGAGTGGGTTTGATGATGACTGTGACAGTCTGGCCTGGGAGGAGACGGAAGAGACTCTGCTGCTGTGGGAGGACTTCCCTGGTTACACACACCCCGAGGTACTCACACACACACACACACACTGAGGTACACACACACACACACACACACACCGAGGTACACACACACACACACACACACACAGAGGTACACACACACACCGAGGTACACACACACACACCGAGGTACACACACACACACACACACACACACTGAGGTACACACACACACACACACCGAGGTACACACACACACACACCGAGGTACACACACACACACACACACACTGAGGTACACACACACACACACACTGAGGTACACACACACACACACACACCGAGGTACACACACACACACACTGAGGTACACACACACACACACCGAGGTACACACACACACACACACCGAGGTACACACACACACACCGAGGTACACACACACACACACACACACTGAGGTAAACACACACACACACCGAGGTACACACACACACACACACACACACACCGAGGTACACACACACACACACACACACACCGAGGTACACACGCACACACCGAGGTACACACACACACACACCGAGGTACACACACACACACCCACACACACCGAGGTACACACACACACACACACTGAGGTACACACACACACACACCGAGGTACACGCACACACACTGAGGTACACACACACACCGAGGTACACACACACACACCGAGGTACACACACACACACACACACACCGAGGTACACACACACACACACACACACACACACACCGAGGTACACACACCGAGGTACACACACACCGAGGTACACACACACACACCGAGGTACACACCCACACACACTGAGGTACACACACACACAAACACACCGAGGTACACACACACACACACACTCTGAGGTACGCAGACACACACACAATCACACTGAGGTGCACACACACACACTGAGGTGCACACACACACTCACACACACACACTCACACACACTGAGGTGCACACACACACAGTGAGGTGCACACACACACTCCTCTGAATGTCTTCCCCCCCCTGCAGCAGCAGGAGGATTCGATCGAGGAGGTGATCAAGGACACGGAGTCACTGTTCAAAACCAGAGAGAAGGAGTACCAGGAGACCATCGACCAGATAGAGGTGAGAGAGTACCAGGAGACCATCGACCAGATAGAGGTGAGAGGGAGAGTACCAGGAGACCATCGACCAGATAGAGGTGAGAGAGAGTACCAGGAGACCATCGACCAGATAGAGGTGTGAGAGAGAGAGAGAGAGAGAGTACCAGGAGACCATCGACCAGATAGAGGTGAGAGAGAGAGAGAGAGTACCAGGAGACCATCGACCAGATAGAGGTGAGAGAGAGTACCAGGAGACCATCGACCAGATAGAGGTGAGAGAGAGAGAGAGAGTACCAGGAGACCATCGACCAGATAGAGGTGAGAGAGAGAGTACCAGGAGACCATCGACCAGATAGAGGAGAGAGAGAGAGTACCAGGAGACCATCGACCAGATAGAGGTGAGAGAGAGAGAGAGGGAGTACCAGGAGACCATCGACCAGATAGAGGTGAGAGAGAGAGTACCAGGAGACCATCGACCAGATAGAGGTGAGAGAGAGAGTACCAGGAGACCATCGACCAGATAGAGGTGAGAGAGAGTACCAGGAGACCATCGACCAGATAGAGGTGAGAGAGAGAGTACCAGGAGACCATCGACCAGATAGAGGTGAGAGAGAGGGAGTACCAGGAGACCATCGACCAGATAGAGGTGAGAGAGAGAGGGAGTACCAGGAGACCATCGACCAGATAGAGGTGAGAGGGAGAGTACCAGGAGACCATCGACCAGATAGAGGTGAGAGAGAGTACCAGGAGACCATCGACCAGATAGAGGTGAGAGAGAGAGGGAGTACCAGGAGACCATCGACCAGATAGAGGTGAGAGAGAGAGTACCAGGAGACCATCGACCAGATAGAGGTGAGAGAGAGAGTACCAGGAGACCATCGACCAGATAGAGGTGAGAGAGAGTACCAGGAGACCATCGACCAGATAGAGGTGAAAGAGAGAGGGAGTACCAGGAGACCAGATAGAGGTGAGAGAGATAGTACCAGGAGACCATCGACCAGATAGATGTGACCAGATTGATTGGTTTATCAACCAGTGTATCGTCTCATTGGTCGTTTGATTGGATTGATTGGTTTATTAACCAGTGTATCGTCTCATTGGCTGGTTGATTGGATTGATTGGTTTATCAACCAGTGTATCGTCTCATTGGCTGGTTGATTGGATTGATTGGTTTATCAACCAGTGTATCGTCTCATTGGTCGTTTGATTGGATTGATTGGTTTATCAACCAGTGTATCGTCTCATTGGCTGGTTGATTGCTGAACTGATTGATTAGTGATTGATTGACAGCTGGAGCTGGCGACGGCCAAGAGCGACATGAGCCGCCACCTCCACGAGTACATGGAGATGTGCTCCATGAAGAGGGGGCTGGACGTCCAGATGGAGACCTGCAGGAGGCTCATCACCCAGACCGGGGAGCCCAGGTGGGTCGAGACCGGGACCAGGGGGGAGAGACCGGGACCAGGGGGGCGAGACCGGGACCAGGGGGTCCAGACCGGGACCAGGGGGGCGAGACCGGGACCAGGGGGGCGAGACCGGGACCAGGGGGGCGAGACCGGGACCAGGGGGGCAGAGACCGGGTCCTGGGGGGCGAGACCGGGACCAGGGGGGCGAGACCGCGACCAGGGGGGCGAGACCGGGACCAGGGGGGCGAGACCGGGACCAGGGGGGCGAGACCGGGACCAGGGGGGCGAGACCGGGACCAGGGGGGCGAGACCGGGACCGGGGGGCGAGACCGGGACCAGGGGGGCAGAGACCGGGTCCTGGGGGGCGAGACCGGGACCAGGGGGGCAGAGACCAGGACCAGGGGGGCAGAGAACAGGACCTGGGGGTCGAGACCAGGACCAGGGGGGCAGAGATCAGGACCAGGGGGGGCAGAGACCAGGACCTTGGGGGTCGAGACCAGGACCTGGGGGGTCCATAGACCAGGACCTGGGGGGTCCATAGATCAGGACCTGGGGGGTCCAGAGACCAGGACCAGGGGGGTCGAGACCAGGACCTGGTCCCCATAGACCAGGACCAGGGGGGTCGAGACCAGGACCTGGGGGGTCCATAGACCAGGACCTGGGGGGTCCAGAGACCAGGACCTGGTCCCCATAGACCAGGACCAGGGGGGTCCAGACCAGGACCTGGGGGGTCCAGAGACCAGGACCTGGTCCCCATAGACCAGGACCAGGGGGGTCGAGACCAGGACCTGGGGGGTCCACAGACCAGGACCTGGGGAGTCCATAGACCAGGACCTGGGGGGTCCATAGACCAAGACCAGGGGGGGCAGAGACCAGGACCTGGGGGGTCCACAGACCAGGACCTCACCCTGAACGGAGACACCAGGTACGTTAATCACATTGTTTGACGTGTGTATTAACCACTACTTCCTGTCTGACAGGAAGTCCCCCTCGCTGTCCCTTGGGGAGGAGCCTGAGGACCGGAGGCGGCCGGACTCGGCCGGCGTGGACCGCTACGTGGACCTCCGCCCGTACGCACCTGTGTCCCCGCTCACCTGGCGGAAACCCTAGCCCCGCCTCCCGGGCCTAGCCCCGCCTCCCCGGCATGACCCCGCCCCCTTCCATCAGGCCACGCCCCCAGCACACCTGTCCGCACCACACCTGGTCCCTGTCCATACTGTGAAGATGATGTACGGTAACCATGGTTACTGGTTACAACATTCCCTTTCCTTTTTTGAACCCAGCTGAAATGGGTTTGGTTCCTGTAAATTAATCATCAATTATGAAATAATCGCTATCATAGAAGAAAAAACCTTTCCTCGACAAAGATCTGCCCCCCTGTGGCGGGAGATCGCTACTACACCTCAAGGAGGCTCAGAAACAACCTGGCTGAGACGCTTGACCCCACATCGTGATGTCAGACAAGGCTGCTCTGATCAACGACGAGGTTTGGCCACGCAGAGCGAGGTCCCCTCATGAAGAACTTTAGAGAACGAGGAGAGACTGACATTGAGAGGAACGGCATGTAACTGCACAGCAGGGAAGCTATCCCCCCTTTCTCCTCAGTGATGTGCTGTTGGTCTTCTGTGATGTTGGAGGTCCTGTTCTGAACCCTCTGTTACTCCCATATGGGCCTACTCACATGCTGCTTTGTACGTATAATAAGAGTATAGAGAGCTGGAGAATTGCGCTGTGCTTCCCAAAAGGATAGCAAACGATGTTTTAGCGGATTTGGTGCATCCAACAAATCTGAAGAGATCGGACTTGAATCCCCGGTTCAACCTGCTGTCTGAAGAACTGTGGGAGAAACAATTAGCTTGGACAGACGTTGTTCCTGGCTAGCATGAGCGGAATCTGGCTGAAACTTAATGCCGATTTTCATCACAAATATTAAAGAAAACGCTTCAAGGAAATGACAACGTTGATTAACACGTGAAGAATACAACCTGGATTTAAACATGAAGAATACAACATGGATTTAAATGTGAAAATTATAGACTGGACATACAGTTCAACAACATGGCCGCCGGAGCTTCGGAACAAATCGTTAAATCGATTTGATAGTTCTATTTATTTTCTCAGATTATCCATTACTGATGTAACTTGTTACGTTTGTCAAGTTTACTCTGAACTGAAAAAAAAATGTGCACTGTAAAGAGTACTGTCAGAAAAGATGATCTATTTTTGAGGAGGAACTTGTATATATTTGGAGAGGAAGCCATTTCAGAGCTAGTGCACTAGAGTATACCCGCTGTAACGCAGTATCGACATAATGCCTTCAGAAGCCTCCTGACGTCAAGAGCGGCTCTGGTTGTGAGGCTAGCATGTTGTGTGCTGACTGTCCAGATTCACGCTGCGCATATATTAGGGTTTGTAGTGGTTTTGTGGACAAAAAACATTGTGATCTCAGAAGGTTTTGTTGCTAAACCCTTAGAGCTTCTTATCGTACGGTCATGCACTGCAAAGAAAAAGCACACATTTTGAACATTGGCACATTTTTCTCTCTTCATTTTATTTTATTGTACCGGCAGCAGGGAACAGGTCAGTCCACCATTTTGTAAAGTATACGATTGCACGGACTCCATTAAGGACAGAAAGAACCTTCTGAACCCTCTCGGGTTCACCTTAATACTCACCAGCAATATTGTCAAAGTGTAAATATTAAGGCTGAACAAACCTCCAGAGCTATAACAATAACCACATTATGAATTCACCCTCAACACTCACTCAGTCATGGTATTACCTGTACATGGTCATTCACCCTCAACACTCACTCAGTCATGGTATTACCTGTACATGGTAGTTCACCCTCAACACTCACTCAGTCATGGTATTACCTGTACATGGTAGTTCACCCTCAACACTCACTCAGTCATGGTATTACCTGTGGTAGTTCACCTTCAACACTCACTCAGTCATGGTATTACCTGTACATGGTCATTCACCCTCAACACTCACTCAGTCATGGTATTACCTGTACATGGTAGTTCACCCTCAACACTCACTCAGTCATGGTATTACCCGTACATGGTCATTCACCCTCAACACTCACTCAGTCATGGTATTACCCGTACATGGTAGTTCACCCTCAACACTCACTCAGTCATGGTATTACCTGTACATGGTAGTTCACCCTCAACACTCACTCAGTCATGGTATTACCTGTGGTAGTTCACCCTCAACACTCACTCAGTCATGGTATTACCTGTACATGGTCATTCACCCTCAACACTCACTCAGTCATGGTATTACCCGTACATGGTAGTTCACCCTCAACACTCACTCAGTCATGGTATTACCTGTGGTAGTTCACCCTCAACACTCACTCAGTCATGGTATTACCTGTGGTAGTTCACCCTCAACACTCACTCAGTCATGGTATTACCCGTACATGGTAGTTCACCCTCAACACTCACTCAGTCATGGTATTACCTGTACATGGTAGTTCACCCTCAACACTCACTCAGTCATGGTATTACCTGTACATGGGGGACATTCTTAGAATCAGGGTAACTGAGTTTCTGTTCTTTTGTATTTATTACGAAAAAGGTAAACAAGCAGGTAAAGGTTGAACTGGTTAAAGTTATTAATCGTGGGTCTTGGATGCAAATTAAGTCACAACGATCTTTGCCAAGATAACGTGTGGTTTATTGTTTTGTGTTAGAGTGCATCTTTCTCTTGAATCTTTGTGGCTTGAAAACTTGCAACACGTAGCCTAGCTTCCAGTGCTGCGTCGCGGCCGTACCCCTACTTACTAGCCCTGGCTAAAGGGGGGTTAAAGTTAGCATGGGGCCCCCTCCCTCAGTACAACGCCCGCTCTGTACCTAGGAAACACTTCAACGCAGAACACGTCACACTAACAATATTTATCTTGGGGGGGGGAGGGGGGCGCTTTCAGTTAAAGATTATTAAGCGGTTTGTTTGAATGATGAAGCAAAATGAAAACGTGTGCAGAATAAAGAAATGATGAAACCGTCGTGAGTTCTTCTGACGTTTATTATAAAACAATTTTGACTAAAACAACCGAACCACGTTATGGTATTATATTATGGGAAACATTCACAGATTCATAAGGAGTTTTTTTAAATGTAAATTCCCTTACATTTGACTTCAGATTCGATCCACTACTTCCGTCTCCCATAACTGTTGGTGTCGTTCCGTCATTCGCTTAATGAAAGACCATTCCAACCCCAAACTAAAGCCTTTTTACAAAAGGACTGCACACACAGCCATAGTGATCTTTACAAGACTTATTCATACATCATGTGGAATCTGAGACTCAAGAACCAGAATCGGTAAACCACAATGAACGGATCATCTACTGTCTACAGCAGATTAATCTTCTGTCTACAGGGGTTCCTAGGAAGGAGGTTAATCCGTAAGGCTCCCCTTTCAACCGGAACACGCCTTCTCCAGCGCCATCTGTTGGACATATGAGGCTACTGCGATGGTTTAGCCTTTTGTCCTTTAGTTCTATTCGACATTGACAGCCTCACAGTCACAGGTGTTATCGGACTATCGTCTCAATATTACACCTAACCACCCTCGCAGTTGTCGAGATGCTGGAGTTTCCTAGAAACAATGAAATGTTATCTTCAGTCGGAGCATAGGTTCCAGGGTTCGGCAGTAGGTCAGACAGGTTTAGGGGTTCCTCTGAGTTTGGTTTGAGGGTTTAGTTTTCGGTTTAACGGTTAGGGTTGGGGCTGGGGGTTCCTATTAGGGTTCATCCCGGGTGCAGTGACACCACATGTAAAGTCACATTGAAGTAACTTTATTTAGCTTCCGTTACACATCCACACCGGGATGAGGAACGGGGGCGGGGCGCGTGCTGTCGGTGGACCGCTGGGCCAGCCTACGCAGCTGCTGTCATCACGTCGACGAGCGGTCAGCCCCCCCCCCCCCCCCCCACACACACACACACCACCAGAGGAAAGATTAACCGCCCCTCTCTCTCTCTCTCTCTCTCTCTCTCTCGCTCTCTCTCTCTCTCTCTCGCCTCATCCCGGGTCTATCCAACATCCTCTCCTCGTCGAGATGTGAGTACCGGAGAACCGATCCGTTAAACTGGTTTTGTATTTAATCATTTTGATTGGCGTGGTGTCCTGATGATCATAGAGTTGATGGGCAGACATGAAGTTGTGATTCTGATGGAGTTTAGTCTGAAGGTGAACCTCGATTGGTCTCCGTGGGTCCGGGTTCAGTTCGGGACGCGGCCCAGATGTTCTGACTCCCCGCTGGCTCAGATCACCTGAGCTTTGCTTCTCCTCGGTTCTCCTCGAGTCTTTTAGTGTTAAGGTTGGGTTTGAATTCCGCGTTTCTGGCCCAAACGACCGGTTGACTTTCTACATCAGATTATGTCGCTCGGGGATTACCGGTCGTTCTGACGGCTCAGTCT